>NC_134827.1:67722667-67895159 GCF_004210375.1 Tachypleus tridentatus | reverse complement strand
GTCTTAAAGTAATGGGGACAAAATAAACTGAAGAAACAAAAATATAAAAGTTCTGAGGTTACATGGAGAATGGTACATATCATTGTGGATATCTTTGAAGTAAATGTTTTAATGTCTAATTACATGGAGAATGGTACGTATCATTGTGGATATCTTTAAAGTAATTGTTTTAATGTCTAATTACATGGAGAATGGTACGTATCATTGTGGATATCTTTGAAGTAATTGTTTTAATGTCTAATTACATGGAGAATGGTACATATTATTGTGGAATGTGGATATCTTTGAAGTAATTGTTTTAATGTCTAATTACTTGGAGAATGGTACATATTGTGGGTGTCTTGAAGTAATTGTTTTAATGTCTAATTACATGGAGAATGGTACATATCATTGCGGATGTCTTTGAAGTAATTGTTTTAATGTCTAATTACATGGAGAATGGTACACATCATTGTGGATATCTTTGAAGTAATTGTTTTAATGTCTAATTACATGGAGAATGGTACACATCATTGTGGATATCTTTAAAGTAATTGTTTTAATGTCTAATTACATGGAGAATGGTACGTATTGTGGATATTGTGAAGTAATTGCTTTAATGTCTAATTACATGGAGAATGGTACATATTGTGGATATTGTGAAGTAATTGTTTTAATGTCTAATTACATGGAGAATGGTACATATTATTGTGGATTGTGGATATCTTTGAAGTAATTGTTTTAATGTCTGATTACATGGAGAATGATACATACTGTGGATATGTTGAAGTAATTGTTTTAATGTATAATTACATGGAGAATGGTACATATCATTGCGGATATCTTTGAAGTAATCGTTTTAGTGTCTAATTACATGGAGAATTGGTACATATCATTGTGGATATCTTTGAAGTAATTGTTTTAATGTCTAATTACATGGAGAGAATTGGTACATCATTGTGGATATCTTTAAAGTAATTGTTTTAATGTCTAATTACATGGAGAATGTACATCATTGTGGATATGTGAAGTAATTGTTTTAATGTCTAATTACATGGAGAATGGTACGTATTGTGGATATTGTGAAGTAATTGTTTTAATGTCTAATTACATGGAGAATGGTACGTATTGTGGTGATTGTGAAGTAATTGTTTTAATGTCTGATTACATGGAGAATGATACATACTGTGGATATGTTGAAGTAATTGTTTTAATGTATAATTACATGGAGAATGGTACATATCATTGTGGATATCTTTGAAGTAATCGTTTTAGTGTCTAATTACATGGAGAATTGGTACATATCATTGTGGATATCTTTGAAGTAATTGTTTTAATGTCTAATTACATGGAGAATGGTACACATCATTGTGGATATCTTTAAAGTAATTGTTTTAATGTCTAATTACATGGAGAATGAATGCGTATTGTTGTGAGGATATTTGAAGTAATTGTTTTAATGTCTAATTACATGGAGAATGGTACGTATTGTGGATATTGTGAAGTAATTGTTTTAATGTCTAATTACATGGAGAATGGTACATATTGTGGATATCTTTAAGTAATTGTTTTAATGTCTAATTACATGGAGAATGGTACATATCATTGTGGATATCTTTGAAGTAATTATTTCAATGTCCAATTACATGGAGAATGGTGCATATCATTGTGTATATCTTTGAAGTAATTGTTTTAATGTCTAATTACATGGAGAATGGTACGTATCATTGTGGATATCTTTGAAGTAATTGTTTTCATGTGTAGTTACATGATGAATAATATTTACCATTGTGGATTTCTTCAGGTAGTTGTTCCCCTCATTCACCTGTGATTGGTGAGGGGACCTCCCAGGGGAGGTTCTGTTCTTTTAGTTTACCTCTTTTGGGATCTAAAGATCCACCAACATGTGTGTTGTGCATGGTGACCCATGAAGAGGAGGAGAAGATCCTGATGGTTGAGGGGTCCAACCCTAACATACCACTGTGGCCTTGAATTCCTGTAGATGGGCAGCCTTGGGGTGGCTCCCCTTGGGTCATTTGGCTGGTTCACTTGGCCTAGGGTTAACCAAGTACCAGTGTTGGATGTTCTCAGCAGGTGTTGTGGACATTGTACCTGATGCTCGTGTTTGGGTATAGTGCTCATGAAACCCTGGTGCTGCTGCAGTGTTCTTGTTTGGCATTGTAATGCATCCACTCATAGGGCTTTATTGTGGGTGGGGACAGTGGACAACGAAAAATTCTTTTTTATTATGAATCCTGCAAATAAAAAGTTAACCAAAATAGTGAAAAACAGTTTATGAGTAAACAATCACATCTTGAAGATTCTGAGCAGCAATCTTCAACATTTGTAACTTCCGTACCTTATTTTATTATACTACATTTTCTTTCAGACAAACCTTTAGGGCAAATGTCTCCCTTTTTCATTCAGAAGGGACCAAAAGGTCTCACTGGCTCTCCAAAGTTGGTCAGAAGGATTTGCTCTTGTGACATATTGGTAGAAATATCCACATCTCGAGCACAGTGAATTCCTCTTACATTCCAAGGCAATATACCTATTGAGGTTATGCCTCATTCAACTTTGAATTCGTAACAAGAAGTTATTGTTGATAGGGATTTGAAGAACATCCTGAGTCAGAGATTCCCACTGGTTTCTCCCACCACAAAGAGTTTCTTCAGTAAGGTGTATCTCTACTCCCAAAGATGGAATTATGATGCCGATCAATGTCCTCATTTTAACATTCACATCACAGCATCCACCTGCTACCAACAAGGCAGGTTATTTTAACTGCAAGGTATGGCCATACATTCCAAACCCTCTTGGATAGTTCCAGTATAAGCCATTTGATCGCTCGGAGACATCATGTCTTGGTTCCTGACATGTGCTCGTTGCAGTGGCAAGGATTATGGTGCCTATGAGTATGAAACAGACCCTTGTTGCATCACTTGCAATGGCTCTCGCCCATCTTACTTTTATTCTTGCCCTAAATGGTTGGAAGGAATAAAAAGGTACAGTGTTTAAAGACGATTCAAAACATTACTTGCCCTGAGGCTTGAAAATTGCTATCTACCGCTTTATGTTGGACTTATGCTGATGCACTTCATTCCACTACTACAGTGGGAGTGCAGACAGATCTCTCTGTACCTCCAAAAGAATCATTCTCAAAACAAACAGAAAGTCTTCTGACATCCATGGTTAAAAAAGTTAATGAATCAATGTCAACACCCATCTTTGTCTCTAACATTAATTTCAGCAAACCCCAATATCTGCTTCCTTTGGTTTTGGTTACACTTTCTTCTCCTTTCCCAAGGTGCAAAATGATCATTTGTTTGCACCCTAAGTCACTGGCATCCTCGTCTAACAACAAAGACTTGCCCAATCAACCCAGGGTAGGATCCATTGAGGTTGGTAAACCTCCCTCGAATAAAGACAATAAAGAAATAAAACATGGTCTGCACCCAATTTGCCTACACATAAGTAAAAGTAGCCACCTTGATACAATGGAACTGTTGAAGTTTACATTCTAATCTGGGTGACATCAAAACACTTATTTCTTCCTACCATCCTGTATGTCTTTCCTTACAGGAAATCTTTCTGAAACGTGCTGATACAATCACCTTTCAGCAGTTTTCTTTGTACAGAAATGACAAGCTGTGTGATGGATAAGTGCATGGAGGGGTAGCACTGTTGGTTGATCAGCATGTGCTTACCCTGTCTTTGTTACTCAACACACCCTTGAAGGCTGTAGCCATTTGTGTTTCTTTGTGTTGTACCATCACTGTTTGTTCTCTCTACCTGTTGCCTAGAGAGACCTATGATCAATCAGACCTTGATGCTCTCATTAAACAGTTGCCATCTCCAATTTTAATGCTGGGGGGCTTTAATGGAAATCGTCCCCTCTGAGGAAGTGCTGATATTGATGGGAGGGTCTCCGTAGAGTGTATGCTCTCTGATCACAACTTTTCTCTCTTCAATAGTGGTTCTTATACTTATTTTCATGCATCTAGTCAGTTCTTTACTGCTTTTGATCTCTCCATTTACTCCCCTTCACTATTCTCCCACTTTTCATGGAAGGTTGACAATAACCCATGCAGCAGTGATAATTTTTCTACAATTTTGAGAGAGACTGGCTGTGGTCAATGCCACCCAACCCATGTGCACCAATGGAAAAAGGTTCAAGCAAACTTGCTCTCTTTCACTGTTCTTACAGAACTTGATCCTGCCATCATCTGTATGCCATCAATAGACGACTGTGTGACAGCAGTAACTGACTGTATTGTACAGAAAGCTGCTCAAAGTATTCCTAAAGCCTTGACATGTTTTCCACAATATCATCATCTGTGGTGGAATCTTGCCTGCCACATGGCACAGAAGACTCAAAAATGGACGTGGGATACTTTTCATAGGTATCCCACATTCTCGAATCGCATCGCTTTCCAACAGGCCCGTGCACATGCTTGGTGGGTAATATGTCAAAGCCAGAAGGACTCTTGGATTAAGTTCACAACCAACATATCTTTTATCACCAGTTGGGCAGAGTGATCACTTCTTTCCTTTGAGCTGATTGTCTCTGTGACTATAATCGTCCCCTTATACTGGCTCTTCATCAGTCTGTCAGTACATTCGGTTGGACCTGATGATGTGCACTATGAAATGCTGTGCTATCTCTCTCCTGCTTCTCTTGCTGTTGTTCTGATTGTTTTCAACCAGATCTGGCAGGAGAATGTTTTCCTGATGCCTGGCACTGAGTTATATTCCTATCTTTCTCTAAGCCTGGGAAGGATCTGAAGATTCCTTCAAACTACCATCCAATTGCTTTGATGAAATGTCTCTGTAAGACCTTAGAGAGGATGGTTAAAGCTCGTCTTGTTTGGTTCCTTGAAGAAAATAACCTCCTCTCACCCACCCAGTGTGTGTTCTAACGACAGTGCTCCACCATAGACCACCTGATTCGACCTTAAACATTAATCAGAGAAGCCTTTCTCAAATGACAAAATCTTGTATCAATATTCTTTGATATTGAGAAGGCTTGTGACACAACATGGAGGTATGGCATTTCGCGAGACCTCCATATATATGGGTTACTTGGCCATTTACCCATGTTTATTAAAAAATTTTTTAATGGACAAGTCATTCCAAGTTCATGTGGGTTCAACACATTCCCGTTTTTATCTACAGGAACTTGGAGTTCTTCAGGGCTGTGTTTTGAGTGACACATTTTTCAGTATAAAGATTAATGCCATCACTGAACTACTCCCTCTTACTGTTGCATACGGTCTCTATGTCAATGACTTTCACATTTCATGTCAATCATCAAACATGCAGTATATTGAGCGACAGCTACAAACTGCCCTCAATTGTTTTCTGAAGTGGATCACTGCAAACAGTTTTAATTCTCTCTCTCTAAAACTGTTTATATGCACTTTTTGCCACCAATGGGGTATTCACCCTGATCCTGAACTCAGTATTGGTGAAATTGTGCTAACTGTGGTCCCTGAAACAGTTCTTTGGGCTTATCTTTGACTGTAAGCTGAGCTTCATACCACACATCAAGCAGCTGCAGGTCAAATGTACAAGAGCACTGAACATCCTCCATGTCCACTCTTTCACGTCTTGGGAAGTGGATCAATGTTCTTTGCTAAAGATATATCAGGCTATTACTTGATCAAAACTAGAGTATGGATCACTGGTCTATGGCTCTGCCAGCACCTTGGCCTTCAAGATCATCATCAGGGACTTCAGCTCTGCACCAGGGCTTTCAGCACTTCCCCTGTTCATAGCTTATACGTAGAATCTCATGAACCTTCTTTGCACCTCTGCTGTTTGCAACTGTCTTTACTGTATGCTTCAAAACTTCAGTCCTTACCATAACATTCCACCTGGGATTATGTTTTCCTTCCTCAGTGGGCCATGCTTTTGCAAAATAGACAATCATCCATTGCTCCTTTTGGCCTTTGTATCCAAGTACAGTTGGATGAATTGGGTCTTTCCTTGGATAACATTTGCTGTATCCACTGGTCAGCTCATCCTACCATGGCTTATTACAGTACCCAGATGTAACCTTTCTTTAAGTCATCTGAGAAAAGCAGGCACTCCTGATTGGAAATACTGTATGTTATTTGCAGAACATCTTTCAAACCACCCTTCCATTCCTATTTATACAGATGGTTCAAAATCAGGTGACTCTGTGGGCTCAGCCATGGTTTGGTGGTTGTGCAGAGAATCCTCTCTACAGTTTCTGTGTTCACTGCTGAACTGTATGTCATTTCTCTTGTCCTGTATCACACAGAAGCTAAGCAGTACTCAAATTGTACTATTTATACTGACTCGCTTAGTTCTCTACTGGTCCTGGAATTGTTTCATCTTAGTTCTTACTGATATTCAAAATCGACTGGCCCATTTCTTTTTAACATCTACTTCTGTCCAGTGTTTCTACATACTGGGCCACATTGGTATTTGCAGGAACGAGCTTGGTGACACTGCAGACAAATCTGTCTGCTCTGGCTCTATTACTGCTGTTTCTGTTCCATACGTGGACTATGGTCCTGTATTCAAGGCTCAGCTTCATGCCAGTTAGCAGTCGACTTGGAGTGAGCAACGTGAAAACAAGCTTTTCTAAATAAAACGTGCTATTGGACTTTGGCTATCTTGCTTTCTTAAGGACCAGAAATGGAAAGAGGAAATTGTCCTAACTAGACTACACATTGGTCACAGTTTTTTAATTCATCGTTTTCTTTTATCTGGGACTGATGCATCAATGTGTTGTCTGTTACATTAAGCCACATTTTACTGTTTCGGTGTCATTACGACTCAATTATGGCACCATTTTAAACATGTTTTGTCCCAAGGTTTATTTGTTGGACATTGTTATTGGCGATGGTGACATTGTCCACCTTTGAAATGTTTTTAGTTGTTTAAAGTCTATTAATCTTTTTAATGCTATTTAAGTTTGTTTTTTGTTGTTTTTTTACTTTATATATTAGACATTTTTTTGATGTGATTCACTTTTAAGAATCAAAGTACATCTAGTTCGATCTAAAATTAGAAAATGGCCATAACATCCAATAACTTGAAACCAGGAATGGAAAGGCCAACTTCAGGTGACTAATGCTACTGTTTAACTATCTGTTGGTCATTCTGGCAAGTTATGATGATTATAATTATGCTATAAAAAGTCCTTCACAACTTGTATTACTGTAGTTTTTTTTCTTACTGCTGTAGACTAGATGTAAAAGTTGGATTTAATGCTATTTGTGTTTTTAATTCAAAAATGTAACTTTGTTTTGTTTTATTTTAATTTCCTTTAATGAATTTTAATAATTTTACTTTACTTTTAACTTTTAACCAGATGTTTGGTGCACATAGCCTGGTTGCTAGAACACCAAATCAACCAGCCATCCATGTAATTGTTTCCATGTTTAGTTGCATGGAAATGTTACATTATATTTGGGGGGTATCATCATATCATCAGATATTATTCTTTTATCTTAGTAACAGTGAATTAGAAGTATGTTTTTTTATTATGCTGCTTTCAGCTGTGTTTTCTTTTTCATGCTAAAAAATGTTTAAATGGTTTAGAAAGATATTTAACATGATTCTCTATCTCAGTTGTGTTTTTCTTTTTGTTAGTTTACTTTTTTTATATATATATACTAGTTTTTCTGTATTTGTCAGACACTGAAATGTAGTTTGTTAAGATTTTAGGGAGTATGTGTTTGTTTTTTCTTCTAGACTACACATGTTGACAGATATGGAGAAAGCAGCCCAAGTTTTTACAGGTCTCTGCCCTTCATTTCAAAGAAGCTACTCCTCAGTCAGTGGATTGAACATTGATAAACTCTTAGAAGAGTGGAGAGGAAGAAGAAAATTGGTTCAAGTATGTGTTTCAGGTTTTACTTTTATTACAAATAGAATATATAACAACTGCAGTCTCAAAAGCTAGGAATGATTTTTTTATCTAATGATATTGATAATTTAACTTATAGTTTGTATACATTACTGATTATTTCTTTAAAGCTTTAAAGATACCAAATGAGATGTGAAGAGAAAAATAGAAAGCACTTATCATTCTTGTTTTAAAAAAAAAGTGTCTCATTATATATCGGGAGCAACTACTCTAATGATAAGAACTTCAACATTTATATCTTTGATATTGTACATTTTTTAGGTACGAGAACACATTTCTGAGTTTAAAAAACATAAATTGTTTAAAGCAGATTATACAATATAAATAATAAAGAATCATTTAATGATCATATACACAAACGTTTTAAAATAATTAGTATACTAATAATCAAAGTCTACATTAAAACAAAGATTAACATTTTACTAATCTAACCTTGAACAGGCACTTATAGTTCTGTTTGTCTCTCTAGAAATGAAATTTACTGAAATACCATGACCCAAACTTAAAGATATGCCATTTTAATTATAACAACTGTTTCATTGGTTTTCATATAATATTTGTCTATTTTTACTTAATTCTTTATTTTAAAGTCTAAAATTTAGATGAATTATATTTTATGATTATAAATGTTTGTTAATTGCATTTAACTTCCCTTTAAACAGTACTTAGTAGAGGAGATCTTGAATTAGAAATAATATTTTGTATTCATGAGTGTTGTTTTTTTACTTCTTTGTTTTACAGTCCTCACTTCGTTATCAGGAACCTCTTCTTAATTTGTACCGGGTTCTCCTTACAATAGCCAAGAACCACATTCCTGAGCAGACTAAAAAGATTGATTACGAAATTGTAACTTGCTGGTTACAAAGTGCAAAACTTGCCAGAAAGTAGGTTTTATTACACTGCAAATAAATTCTTATAATCACCTCATCTGTACTGTTCCTTTAACTTTTCAGTCAATTATTAATCTGATCTATTCTTTCATTAATATCATATAGTAACATACATTTCTTTGAAATGTGTATGGAGTATTTCAGAGGCATCAGACCTGGAGGTGTTGTAACATCCCCACTTTTACATATTTTACATGCATAGCAACTGTAAATTATTATATCAATTTTCTGGTGAGGACATGCCCTAAATCTTTACAGACTTAGCTGACTTTGACAGCAGGGGGAAACACTTTTAGCAGCTTCTTGTACTTTAAATTCCTCGTTGTAAATTTTGCGTGTCTAGTCAAGCACTCCACCTATTTCTCTCCTTCCTGCACCACTAATACTGAAGATATCACATTGAAAAGTTCCTAAACCTGTCAGTGCATGCATGTAGAAGTTATTACTCATTTCTAATTCTTTGTAAGACATTATTGAGCTTTTATGTACATTCTCACAGAGAGAATATTATATAATGTGTTTATGGGGTATCATTTTCTTCTAACACTTTGTCCACATTAACAGAATCATTAATGTTTATTAAATTATTTTAATTTATAATCACAGTAAAGTTATATATTAGTCTCACAATTTATACAAGTAGCACACCTTGGTTGTAAGCTTCTGATGAAAATTTAAACTAAATGCAGTTTTAAAAAAAAATTCGTAATCTAGTTTACTGGGTTAAGTTGGGGGAGTATTTCTCATCAAAATCTGACTTTTTGATTCTGTTGTTAGTGTCACATAGTAAAATGTTAAAGAAATAATTTATGATCCATGATGGTGAGAAAAACTACATAGAGTTTTTCTCTGCCCATACCAGCCGTTTTTACATATATATTTTAATTATGCATTGTCACTTTAGCCTAAAATTATGTCAAGTTAAAAGACATGTATTATTTGTAACCCAGTTATAAGTTTTGAAAGAAAACTTCATATTTAAAATGATTCTGTCTTCATAGATAAGGTCCATAAGTTTTATACAGGAATGATCAAACAAAAGAGGACATTACAAACCAAATTATACTGTTTCAAAAATAATTTTGTTTACCATCTGGCATTGCTTTTATTTCTCTTTTTGTCAACAGTATGATAATGGAGATTGAAATGTGTGCCATTACTCAGAATATTGTAAGAACCATTGAACTTTTTCTAGAATAGATTATTTTTGAAGTAGTGTAATTTTTAGGGATTAGCTTGATACCAGAGTAGCAAAATGTCCAAAATCGTGAGGGTACAGACCTCAAACTTTACAGAAATATGGAGGCCTACTGATGAATGTAATGAAACTAAAGCTTGTTTCAGTTGATCTGATAGATATTTGATTATGTTCTTCTATCTCACATTTTCTGTACATAAGTGAATAAATACAACATACATGTTTCAGGGGACTGTAAGTCTGGCATAAGAGGTGATGAGGATAACATTTTGTGTGTGTGGATTAATATGGTTCTTGTGCAGAACTGGGTTTGAATATGAAAATGATATTTTATTGATAATTTGACAATTACCCCACTAGCAGTTTTCTGAATTTTAAGGTAGAATTATTCTGTGGCATGGTGGGCTTTTATAATAGATTACTTTTACCAGTTACTGTGTATCTCTTATATTTCTGAATTCTAGTGTTTTTTAGTCTTGATGTTTCTACAGCATATTGGAATCCACAGAAGATGCTGTATATGATCTCTCTCAGTTAGGTGATTTGATGCAAATTAATTACAGTTGTTTTTGGCTTCTAAATGCTTTTCTGACTTAATATTGTGTGCATTATCCTGTATATGTTTTTTAGAGAAATCTCTGACATATAGTTTTCTTCTTAGAGTAATGCTAAAATAATAGGACTTGAACCCCATATAACAAAAGGTAATATGAATAAATGTATACATCTGGTTACTACTGATATCATACATAATCTACCTAGGATATCAATCAATCTAAACTTGTATACCCCTATTGAAAATATTCAAACACAGAGAATGAGTCAATGATTTTGTTGGAGTGCTGCAGCTCATGCTGCCACATAGTTGTGCTCTGTCTAACGATTGTACATCTTGACAATATTCTGACAGCACAATCTCCATTACAGAAGGCTCTTTCATGCAACTGTCATGTAGAAATTACATCTGAAACTTGATAATTAGGCTTTTCAGCTCATAATCTACAGATTACAGGATTGAACCTCATTACTGAACATGTTTGGCCTCTCAGCTGTGGGAACATTATATATTGTGACAGTCTGTCCCACTATTCAGTCTGACAAAGGTTAGTGGTGGATGGTATTGGCTAATTGCTTTCTATATAATTCATCACTCAAAATTAGAGAAGGCTAGTGCAGATGGCTCTTGTGTAGCTTTGCATAAACATTCAACAACGAGTCTCAGGACACCATGCTTTCTATAATTGATTTAATTTATGGGGACATTAGTTTCTCAGTGCTTGTTTTGGAAGTTTTTTAGCACAGGAATCTGTAAGTGCTGTATCTAGGTTTGTTTTTTTTATGATATTAAATGCTCTTTGTTTTAATTCGTGTATTTTTATAGCCACTTCAAGTTCTTGACATGCTTGAAGCTTTCATGTGTTCATCAACTAATCTTGTGCATATTAATAGCTTGTATTCAAGTTCACTGGCTAAAGTCCAGAACTGGTACTAGATTTGAATCATTAGAATAAATATTATATTTGATAGTAATTCATCTGATAACTGTAGAATTAGTACTATACACTAAGTGAAGAATTTATTTAAGAATGAGTTGTAATTAAATTATATCATTAGATTTAACTGTTATTAAAAACTAAGAAGTATCTGTGTAATAATTAATTGCACTATTATATTGCAAACATTATGATTAGAATCCATTAACTGTACAATGAATCATGTCCATTAATTTTCAGAATAGTATTTTCAACCTGTGTTTTTTAGAAGTGGTCATCAACAGAGGGCTTATAGTTGTCTGCTAGAAGCTTCAGTATTAAACATACCTGAGACATTTGTGGAAAAATCTAAGTGGCACTGGAATAAAGTAAATATAAATCTCAGTGGTAATATTTTTTGTAATTATTAAAGCAGATACTGTTCTTAGTTGTTTGTAAAACTTTTGATGAAAGTATTTAAAGTACCTCTTTTTAATATTTTTGAAATGCCAAAATTGTGAAATTGGAAGCTCCAGGATTTTGCTGTGATTTAAAATTTTTGAACTATTATGTTATAATGTAATAAATTTGAAAATTATTAATTTAGAAATATCACTTTTTTTAAACTTTGAAACTGTTAAATTATGAACATTGTATGTTCTAAATGTATACATTTGGAAGTACAAGATTCTGGAACTTAAAAGCATTAAGAATTTAACCTTGGAAGTGAAAAATTTTTACATTTGAGGCAGTAAAAAATGTTTTCTCATCAAACACCATAACATTTGGTATTTCTAAACTGTAATATTTACTTTGAATCTGAGTTTTTGTGAAGATTATAATGATGAATTTGTAATTAACAAAAATGTTACAGCAGTCTATTTATTTTGGCACTTTACTGGCAAAATTTAGTGTTTAGTTATAACAGTTTTCTGTCGACTTGCATTTTTTGAACTAATAGTAAATAAATAAATTTTATTTATGCATATGATTGTTATCAAATTAGAACCACATCAGTACAGTATTAGTATCTTATACCTCTTAAAAAAGAAACAGTTAGTTCAAATGTGAGTTGCATTACATCAAAAATAAAATTTCCAAAATATATTTATATCTTCTTACCTTACAGTTATTATTCAGCTGCTATGGTTTCTTTTCCTTTGTCCATCTAAGTATAGGTCTGATTTTTTTCTCCCTTGCTCCAGTGTTTTATTTCACCTTTAAATCTATCTCATTACACTTTTCACCTACATCAATGTGACCTCTGTTTTAAAACTGTATATAAGCATTTCTTAACAGGTGCATGTAGTACAGTTGTTGAAGATATTTTATGCATTTTTTCAGGTTATATATTTGACTATCATGAAGTAAAAAAAAAAATGTTTGGTATGTACGTTTACAGCTTGAATTCATGAATTAATGTATCCAGCATGGAAACAAATTAGGTCTCTCCTATCTCACCTCTGATATATAACATTGCTCCCAAATTTGGAAAGGAGTCGCTCTTAGTTGAGGCTGTCCATGACCTTATCTGTAGTAAGGTGGAAACATAGGTTTGATGTGGTGGTCTCCAGGGGACTGTGATGCTGAACTTTTAGGTAATCCTGGACATTCTGGAGAGAATTTAGATTTGCTTTTTCTTGTGCCTTCCTTTCATCTGTTTGCTTCTAATGAGGCTAATTTTGATCAGCTTTTACCAACTTCTTTTCTTTACTTAGTTCATTCAGTGTATCATGTTTTTTGTCATTACTTGGTGTGTTTTTTTTGGGGGTGGAAAGGTCTGAAGGTGAGTACTTAGTCCTCCCTCCATTCCCTAATACTGAGGCTCATATAGAGATGTTTACTGCTCAGTTTGGTGAGTACTTAGTCCTCCCTCCATTCCCTGATACTGAGGCTCATATAGAGATGTTTATTGCTCAGTTTTGTGAAGGGACAGCTATGTCTTGTCTGCCATGTTTGTCAGAACAGCATGTTTAACTCATTATCATGAGGTAGATACACGTTTAGACTGTCAGAGAATAGATCAGCTCCTGAAAATGTGAAGTTCCATAAAGAAGTATATGCTTAATCTGAATATATCACAGTTTTGTAGGATTTGTTTGACCTTAACTAACACTGTAATATTTACTGTATGGACACTTTTTTTTTCTCCTCATTTCAGTTGTCGACTTCAACACTTTCCTGAATTTCGTGGTTGGTATTTCATTGAAACATATTAGAGGGCATTTGTCTACTTACTGACAACCTCCATGTGTTATATGAGTCCTTTTTCTCAAACCCTTGATTTTTGCAGGCATTTCAGACCCTTCATATTCAAGGGCTTATGTCACCCATCTGCATTCGTCTTAGTTGTTGGTTGCTTGACTTTCCTCAGCTCTTACAGGAGGACTAGTTCCAATGTTGTCCTGACCCTAACAACAACCCCTTGTTTCATCGTTACTTACAATATTTTATGCCCTTATCTACAGGGTTCCATGTTCACTTGATTGGAGTATTGCCAGCAGTGTAAATGACTACTGTATTCCTTTGTGTCCTGTGGGGACTCATCTACATTAATTTTTGTACATGTAGAAAACCTTTACCACAGATCCATGGGTACTACAGGCCATTGCTTCAGAATTGATCATTCATTTCTCATATCCACTACCATTTTTTCATCATCTTATAGTATTTCACTTCCTGCAAGTCCTCAAATGTTTTAACTTCATTCCATCCATGGTTATCAGAGATGTGTTGGTCATTGGAGTGATTGAGAGAGTTGTTTTAGTTCTTACTAAGGTTTATTTCTGTATATTTGTTGTGCCCATATTGTCACGAGTTTTTTTCATTTAAATCAATTCCTAAATCTTCCACAGTTCACGGTGGAGTCATTCCTCATTCTATATTGGTGTTTTTTTGTTGGGAATGTTGTTGACCATGTTTAATGTTGCTAATGCCTATCTACATATTTCCATGGTGAAGTCATCCTGCTACTATCTATGTTTTGTGGACAAGGGTTTGGTGCTGCAGGTCATCTCTCTGCCCTTTAAACTCACACTGGTTCCATATGTTTACAGTTTATAGTTCATGTTATTTTCTTTACCCTATCTCAAAATGGAATCAGTCAATATTAGCTATCTCGTAAGCACCAGAAAAAAACAACCAAAAAAGCACCCATCTTTTCTTTCCAGAATGACTTCAAATTGTAACATAAACCTACATTCTTTTATCTCAAGAAGTTTTAAGCTCATAGCAGAATAAATCTACTTATAATTAAACCATTATCCCACCATTATAAGATGTTAATCACCTGGGAAACATGCAGCTCACATTACATTAATAAATTAAATTTACTCGTGAGTTGCTTGCTCATGAAAAAATATTATTATTACTTATTTTGCCTGAACTAAACTAAAAGGATACTTATTTTTACACTTTAGTTACTTTTATAAATATACATAAAAATAAAAAATAAAATGATTAACTATTTTCATTTTTTTCTTGCTATTGACTATTAAAGTTTACAAATCTTTTTTTTAATTAACCCCATCCCCTGGGCCTGTGCACACACCATTACATGGACATCTTGCTACTAGTAGCAGCATCACAGCACAGTCAGATACTATTTCTCTAAAGCAAAAAAGATAGAATTTATTATCAGAGCTAAACCTTCTCATTTTCTTTGGTACACTCAACTACTAGCCTTTTGGTCTCTAGTAACCCACCCTTAGGCATTGACAATAGTTCTATTCAGTCAGAACTGGACTGGATTGTGCTTATACACCTACCCACTGATTAATCTGTTACCCAGCTTTAATTTGCAATCGTATTCTGTTGATTGCACGAGATTGGCCTAATCAACCCTTATCTCATATACCATGTACCACTTTTCCCTTAGGGTTTATTTTATGTTGCTTCTGGCCTGTGGACATCACCAGTCAGAGTTATTTGCATTACACTTACAGGGGACACTTTTTCATTCTACCCATGTCATTCTGTACCCTGATAGGTCCTTCTTACCTTACCACTGGCAGCCAGGGAAAGGGATAAATACTTTTCACTGATTCATCTGACCTCTTTATTTTCACACATATAAATGATTGGGTCCCCATTGTTTCTTATGTCCAATGAAGGCCTTGAGGTGTTAGGTTGCCTAAACTAAAGGTTTTAGTGGTGCTGGACAATGGCTTTTTATTTATTGTGTCTCTTTAGTTTCCCAGGGCTTACCTCTGGTTACCTCAATGGGATGAGTGGTAGAATTGATCCATATTGATTTTTATGGGCTCCCTCTGAAGGCAAGGAAAATTCTACAAGTCTCAACTTATCAGATTCATCACATTTCTATGTTCATCGTGGCCCAGTTGAATTGCTCACTGGAGGACATTCTGAGCTTGTGTGTGAACCTTCCCCAATACTTTTATCTCACATTATTTACATAATCTGGCATTATCTTTCTTTGAGGGTTTTTTTACTACCCCTACATCTATGTTAACCTCATCTGCTAGGTTATACTGAAAGGTGAGTATTTGCATTACTAATCTTGTCTTTTTTTTTTAATTTCAAAATTCTACTTTTTGGTGAGTGTTGCCCAATCAAGTGTGCTTTTATCAAACCAAATTCACTCTAGCAACTACTGACACAGTATACTTTATCTAGGTTGTTACAGGCTCTGTGGAAATATGGTGTCACACACAACCACACAGAAACAGACTGAGTGGTATTTCTCTACTATGCTGGATTACCACTCAGAAAATATAATGAATAAAGCATAAGGGGATCCTCCCCATCTCTGATGATCAGTGGATTGAATAAATCAGGGTCAGTTTGCTTTTAGAAATTTAGGAAATTTGGTTCACTTACTTTGCTGATTCTAGAGCATTGTTTTTTAGGACTTCTCTGATGTGCACTACCCCTGCCCCCAGTTAGAAACCTTTCTACTCAGGATTTTGAGTGTATTTTTTTTTTCCAGATTTTGGTAGGAGCAGCACCAGCTTAAACAGGAGCTTACTCGTAAGAGTAGTTCAGTTTCAACACTCAGCTGTCCAGTTGGGTTTGGTGTGGTCTTTCTTCTTGATTAATGTTGGTTCAGTACATTGTTCATTGTCACTTCATAATTGTGGATGCAGAGTAGTCCCATTCTGTGTTTTTGGTTCATCACAGTTTGTTCCATATCTTTCCAGTAATTCCAGGGACAAATGGAATTTATGCTGCCCACTTGGCTAGGGAGAGAGGATGAGTGTCTGTAGTTTCAGGTTGGATAAGTTCTGTTTCCTCAGGTTAAATATTGCATGCAGTATCATGTTATTCCAAATCTGTGGTTTTGCTTTTGGACTTCTTCAGTTTGAGGAAAGGGCTTGTCCACATTGGTGTTATTTATTTACTTCTTATGATTCCAGATGCATCACTCTGTAGCTATGGGTTTTGATCCATCCTGTCTCACACACACATATATATATTATGATCCAAATGCCCTATCCACCAACATGGGATTTAGGAACCATGATCCTGTGATTCCGACCCTGAACAGTGATACCTTGGATATGTGGTTGGGGCTTGGCCAGTGATTATAACATATCATTTCAAGTTCCACATCCACTGCACAGTTTAGTTTCTGAGTGTGTAACATGCCTGTTGTGGCTGTGGTGCAGTTCCTCACTATGTTGTTAGTATTATATATTTCTTTTAGTATGTCCACAGTCTATGCAGACATTCATGTCTGAGGGAGGGACTGTGGATTGGGTCTGTCTCGAAAAAATGTCAGTATTGTGCGGAGGTATTTATGAACACTATCAATATAAGATAGAGGGCACATTGATGTAGGTATTAACTTCAACTTACTTTTTACTTGTGAACAAATTCAACACTGTAGGTTTTAGATTACATGAAAGTTAACAATTTCCAAATGAGTGTTGCTCTCTTGAATTGTAAGATTTATAGTTTAAAGTGAGTTTGATTTGTTTTGAGTATTTAATGTTATGTGGTTTGGGTTAAAATAATGAACAGTAAGTTTTCTGTGAAAAATCTTACATTTTAAAATCTTATCATATATTTCTGATGTACTAGCTTTCTATATATTTTGTATAGAAAACAATCTATATTTTTTCCCCTACTTATTGAAAAGTTATATCTGACTTTTAAACTATAACACCTCAAATTGAATGATCATGTATCACTTTTCTTACATTAATATTAAATTGTACTTGTGATAATATAGTCTTAGATCACTGTATTAAATGATCCTGTTTCCATTCAACTGTGCCTAATGTAGAACTGTACTTGTGATAGTGTAAACTAAGATCTCTGTATAGAATAACCCTGTTATTCAACTAGGTCTTTACTTGAACTGTACTTGGGATAATCTAGTCTTTGATCTATCTGTATAATATTTTGTTATTACTCATCTAGGCCGAATATATTGTATTTTATTCGTGATAATGTAGATTTGTAACCACTGTACTGAATGACCCTGTTACATCTTACTGTGGTCTAGTATTAAAGAAAAATGGAGAATAAAAATATATACCACAAAAAATGATAAATAGCCTGAACATCCTTCCTCTGTTGATATTAAAATTTAATGAAACAGAAGGGTTGATAACACAGTGTTATCAAGTAAAGAATCTTGAAAACGGATGTTGTACAAGATATTTGTAGAAACATACATGTGAATCAGTAGCAAATCAATATTATTTTAAAATTAGATCAAAATTGATATGTATATAAAAATTGAGGTTTTAAATGTTTTTAAGTTTTCAGTAGATATTGATATCAGTTAAATAGGATGATACACCAAAAGTTATATGATATGCAAACTTGTCATGTTTCTAAAATTTTAATAGCCAGCTAGTACTCTGGTGCCTGTATGCTTATTTTGTGACTTGTTATACAGAATGAACAGGAACAAGCTATCAATATTCTTCAGAAAGGAATTCAGGAACATTTTCCAGATGTTTCTCAGTTCAAGAATAACCCATCTCAAAAACAGAAAGAGGCTGCTGCTTGTGCCAAGGTAATACTGGATGCTACTTATACAGAAGTTTTAACACTTATGTTACATTACTTAGATACTTTTTGCTGATGATAATGTAGAAAATATTAAACATGTAGAACAGAGGTATACAACATGTGGCCTGAAGGCCAGATTTGGTTCACCAACTCACTATACAGCTTATGACATGAAATTATAGTGCTTAAATTTGATAGTTTTTGTTTTTTATCTGATGAATTATTTTTCATCTGTTATTAAATTTAAGAGTTTCTATCTCACAATTTAATAGAAATTTGATTAGTTTTATAGTTGGTAGAAAATATAAAGGACTTTTTTTTGTTTATTTTATAGAAAGAAATGTTATGGCCTGCCAACTCTCAATCACACTTTCAATTGGCCCCAACCAAATAGAGTCAACATTTTATAGGCTGTAGGTTGGCCTGAATTTAAAATGTGATTGATTGTCTATCTATTTTAATATTGTGTGTTATTCTTTAATGTACAAGATACAAAGTTTAAGTGTCTTACATTCAGAAGTTTATTAAACTACTTCGTGTTTGTGTTATACTAATTACAATAGCATAGCTAATAATCCATATTTTAATAGTGTATAAGTTTTAAATTCTACAATATTTAAAATCATGTATTTCTTCTGTTCTGACATCTTTTCTTCTAGCATGTCATCTTTCATATTTTTCAACCACTATTCAGAAAAGTAAAAAATTCAAAGTAAATTTCTCTATAAACTCATCATGATTTAGACAAACCAGATTTTTTTATAGCCTTCAATTCTGTTTGGTTACAGAGCAAAGAGAAAATCAGAGCCTTCCTGTCACATCATCCCTTTCATAATTCATCAGTTGTTCTCTGCTATGTTTAATGATATCTTACCTATGATCAATAGAAAGTCAAGGTTTTTATGTATCAAATGACATATTGTACAATGTTCTTAAATGTTGATGTCACTCGGAGTACAAACGTCGTTCTTACAAGAAAGTTAACAACTACATTGAATGAATTTGTAATGACTTTTGTCACATAGCCGGAAAGCCAGGGAAAATTTTGAGAAATCTATATTGTTTGGTGCATTATTTAATTAAATAAAAATTATTAAATGCATTACTATTAGGAGTCTAGCATAATTAGGATGAAGTCTCTTTAATAGTCAATAGCAAGAAAAAATGAAAATGGTTAAGCATTTTATTTTTCATGTTTATTTTTATGTATAGTTATAAAAGTAACTAAAGTGTAAAAATAAGTATCCTTTTAGTGTAGTTTAGTTCAGACAAAATAAGTAATATTTTTTTCATGAGCAAGCAACTCACAAATAATGTAATTCATTAATGTAATGTGAGCTGCATGTTTCCCAGGTGATTAACATCTCATAATGGTGGGATAGTGGTTTAGTTATAAGTAGATTTATTCTGCTATGAGCTTAAAACTACTTGGGATAAAAGAATGTAGGTTTATGTTAAAATTTAAGTCATTCTAGAAAGAAAAGATGGGTACTTTTTTTTTTTTTTTTTTTTCTGGTGCTTACAAGGTATCTAAAATTGACTGATTTCATTTTGAGATAGGGTAAAGAAAATAACATGAACTATAAACTTTTACTGGAACAAAAATTGTTTGAAATGTATTACTTAGGAGATTATAGGGACTACACAAAGGAAATTTGAGATTCTTGAGGTGACAAAAAAGTATTTTTTTTTATTTTAATATGAAAATTACTTTGCCTGTGGACTATTCAAAGTAAATGCTCAATAAATTCATGAAAAAATCTCCATTGTATTTTTTTTTAATTCTTCACTAAAAATATGATTTTTGTATGTGAATGACTTGGAATGTTAACTGAAAGTATGCCAAATTTTGTGAGGATAGATACACTGCATTGAAAGTTAGAAGTATTAAATATAAAAAGAGTAGAAATGAGTGCAAAGAGGTCTTGTGGTCAGTCAAGTCAACCAAGCCCATGTTGAGAGAGTTAACAATGGTATTTCTTTTTTGGGTATTTTAACAAAAGCAAAAATACATAATAAGTGCTTCATTTTTGAGTAATTTTTTAACTTTTCTAATGGTAAGTTATGATTTAAGAGTTCAAAGCTGAAGTTTTCCATTCTCATTTCAAAATATCTAATATTTTTGTTAAATATATACTGCCTTTGTTACACTGTTAAATCCTCCAGAGTTTTAATAGTTTATTCAACTGTAAAATTTGAAGCTTCAGTCTGATCAAATAATGTAAAATATTATTCCATCACCCCAAATTATTGGTATCTTCTCCTTCCATCTGGGTTATTAGTGTGTAGATATAAAATCATAATGTAGATTGGGTGTTTTGAATAAATTCAAATCTGAATACTGTGGTAGTTCCATCTCTGTATAAATTTTGCTTAGGACCACATGAATAATATAGAACATATGAAATAATTTAAGATAACTAAGTTCATTTATTGTAATACCACTTTCTGTTATCTTTATTAGGCAACATTAATGCTTGCCAAATATAGTGAAGAATCGGCTGTCTTGGAGAGTAATGCCCTTATTCTAATGTACCGAGATGTGGTTGCCATTCAGCCTGAATGGGAAGAAGGTCACTTCCATTTAGCCAAGTATTATGACCGAGTTATGACTACATTAGAGAAATCAGAAAAGAAAAGGTGTGTGTGCCTAGGTTGTTTATTTCACAAAATATTTTGTTGCTAAATTTCTTACACAGTATAAGTATATGTTTTTTTACACTCAGAATTTTTTCTTCATCGAACAAATTCATCATTATATCATATACATCTATGCTGAATGACTTTGCTTGACAATTTCAGAGTTATGTTGCATTTTACAAACACTGTTGAATTAACATCTTCTGATAAATTTTACTATTTTTTCCTTTAAATCTAATTTGTCTTTATATTTTTTATGTTTAACATTTTCTATACAAGCACCCTTTTCTGCACTTTGCAACCCTTTTACAGAATATCATGATAGTAGTATCAAGATCTTGAAATAAAGATGGTCACAAATAAAGTTAATAAATCAAATGTTAAAAATATGTAATATTATGTCAGTTTGAGTTCTTAATTTTATACAGTATGAAAATTGTGATGTCTACTCCCTAAGTCTCCTCTCTAATTAATTTACTATCCCTTCAAGGAATATGGAACTGATGTAAATTACTTATTATAATATTGTTACTACTCAGGCAAAGCATAATTTTTGTAGTGATTAACCCCATCGAGGCAAATTTCCCTATGGATTGGAGGCAGAGGGCATGTTATCATGTTTGTAGAGTTATATTCAAAATATTATTGAACTACTATTTTATAAATTCATGTCAGTAAATTTGGCATAAAACTATACATTATTTAATTTCTTAATTTGAAAATAAATATCAAAATAAGATTGCTAAATCAGTTTTTTTTGTCATGTGATGTGTTTGGTCATATTACATTTTATAAAGCTCACAATACAACATCTCTAGTTTCTTATGAGTTACAAACTCAAATTATTAATATTGCAAGCTGGAATATAAAATAAGAACCTCTTATATTTTCTGTGTCCTGAGTAATCATTCTGTTCAATGAATCCACCATAATTGCTCTGTCTCCTTTTCCATTTTTGAAACCATATTTTTACACATAACCCACTGCACTTCATGAGGTATACATAGCAAATCAAAAGCTCAGACTTCTCCTTCACATTCTTTTCTCAGCCTTTGCAAGGCTTAAGTACTGAAGAACCACCTTTTTTAAATATAGACAAAATGAAGATTGGATGCATTTTTTAGACCCAAATGCTGCTTAGTTGGTAGCCTTGGTACATTGCAGTGAAATTTTATGGCATTTACATAATAATTTATATATTTTTTGTCATTTCAAAATGCATATATAAAATTTAAAAAGATTATTTTGTTTTATATTTTTCTCGTGCCAAATTTAATAATGTTTACAATTTATGCCAAGCAAGTATAAACCTTAACATTTGTAGGTAGCAAAGATAATTATTTTCTTTATTTGTTCACATAGTTTTCTGTTTTATGAATAATGACTGAAATTTAAAAATTAATTTGAAAATAGTAATAATATACATACATACATAATGTAACTGAAATGTGATTTTATTTTACAAAACACTAGGTACACTATTTGTAAAAAACTAAGACAGTTGTACTTTTTAAAGGCCACTGTTGGATATGATAATATGAGCTGCTCATGTGTCACGTGATTGCAACTTTTGTGGCATTACTGGTATTCAGACACAGCTGAAAGCTCAATAAAAGATAATAAATGTAAATAGATGAATAATGTTAAATTTAAATTATGCTTTGTTCATTCTAAAATTACTGTAATATGTTAATAGGAAACTTCAAATGTTTATTTTAAGTACAGGGTGTTCGGAAAGTCACTGCGCAGTTTTATAATCATATACATGTTTTGACTGTTTTCTTTTTCTGTGATATGTAATTAAGCAATACAGGGTTTTATATATAAGTGGAAGACAAGGAAAATAAGGGATTAATGTCGAGAAAAATTACACCAGTGACAAGTTTATATAAACTATGTCAAGTGTGTGAGTGGTGAATAAACTTAGCTGAATATGTCTAATGTTACTGGGAACATTATCTCAGTTTAGTGAAAGTACATTTGCTTTGATGACTTCTGTTGTTTATTAACATGCCTTTCCTTTCCAGTTTTGGGTTTTGTTGGAAAACAGTTTTGTTTCCTAGTAAATAATAACAATTCTTCAGAAGGTATGCTCATGGGGTAGGTAATTTTATACACTAATGTCAGTTGCATATTTGCCAAGTGACTTACTACTTATATGGCAAGATTATTCGTTAGGCTTGTTTCAAAATAGCTTTAAGCTATTTAGGATAAACAAATTGTATTGTTATGTAACAATATGCAATCATTCTATAAGGAAAAGTATGATGTAGATTTATTGTCTAGTTATTTATGGTATCTACAGGTTGGTAAGCATTTGATACTAATTTAAAAGGTTTTAGAATTGTACAGATGAAGATTTGCAATTTTCAGATAAATAAAGGTATTTTTCATCTTAAGATTGAAATTACTTTTCACTCTTGGAAGTCAGCATTTTGACTTCATGTGTTCATGATGAAGTTTTTTAGTAGAAATACTTAATTAAAAAGTAATTCTGTTAGATACAAAATAGTGGTAATATTTACTGATACTCTGCAAAACAGCATGAAGATATTCTTACATTATCAGAAGTTATAGTATGACTAATATAGTGGTTACCATGGTGGTTGCAAATGAGATGTATATGGAAAGAATTGAAAACTAACATGGTTTCCACAATTTTATCCTTTGTAAAACTTTTTATACACTCAGTTTGTTTTTGTTTCAACTTTTAAGTTTGAGACTCATTACAAAAAATATTTTGGTGAATAAATACTATCTTTTATCTCTAGTAAACCCCCTCATCTTCTTTTTTGTGGAAAGTAAAGAGATAAGAATGTTATTACAATGGTATATTTATTTGATGTCAATATTTCAGTGAAGTTATTGTCCACATGGTTCAGTGCTATGGGCGCTCTCTACAGTATGGATGCAGACATCTTTTTCACTCCATGCCGAGGATGCTGTCACTTTGGTTCGACCTAGGCACACAAGTTGTAGAGCACCAGAAGAGTAAGAAACCTCCTCAGTATCTGGAACAGTGGGAAAGGATGTTAAACGTTATGACAACCAAAGTAAATAAAATCTCTTCTGTTCTTACAATTCATTGTTGTTTTTTGTTTGGTAACAAAAAAGTATTATTATTTTATTATTATGTAGAATTACAGGTAAGACAGTAACCATACCTTAAGATTTAAATTCTAGTATACCAGTTTCTATGGATTGTATTTTATTCACAGTTTTAATTTTTCAGGTCATTCCAAATTTTGTGGAAAAGCTTCCTCCATATCTATTTTATACAGCATTTTCTCAGCTAATCTCTCGCATATGCCACTCCCATCCTGGAATATCATTACAGCTTCAGGTATGTATAGAAATAGTAAGAAAGGAAGAAAATTGTATATATTTATTCCTAGAGTACTGAAGGTTAATCATACTTGATGAATTACATACGCTAATGGAGTGATGTGTTGCTACAGATATAAGTGTTAATGATATGTTTAACAGATTTATATATTGAAGTTCACAGTTCCACACTATTTAATAATACAGTTCTGTCATATTATAAGACTTGTAGGTGGAGGAACATATCATAGGCCTTTCATTTCATGTAATGAAATTATTAAATGATATAGTGCCAAAAACAACATTAACATAAGGAAGGCAGTTTTTCACTTTTCATCAGTGAAGTATAGAAATTTTGTGACTAAACAATTAGGACAACAACAGAGTCAGAAACTACACCCTAAACCAATTGGAACAATGCTATCATCTGCAGAACAGGGATTTTGATTATCAAAAGAACCCCTAACCCAGATGATCACTGAAACAAATTTTATTGTACCACTAGCTAGATAATAAAGAAAGTTTGAGGTTGAACAAATCTCATTAGCCAAAAGTTTGCAAATTACCAACTAAATTTCAGAATCATATAATTTTTTTTGAAAAATATGGGTAAATAAACTAGAGTCACACTAATTCCATCTGATCACATATGTATGAAGAGTTCATAAAAGTTTAGAAAGTTAATAAATTTCAAGCCAGAAGCCCTTGTTCTGAAAAGTTCTTAAAAAGTAAGGGAAAAAAAATTGCCTTCCAGTATGGTACATTATACCCTCTCAAATGTTGCTCCCCATACAGAAATGTTTTTTTTCATATGCAACACGTCTTGAGCATTTACATACCTTATAATCAACTGATTCAAATGCATCTCCCCTGTAAATCATCATGCAACATCCCTCTAGCAAACAAAAAGTAGTGTGACACACACTCTAGACACATGTGACACTCCTATTGAATTTTGCCAAATTATCACTTCTCATTTGGCAGTACTCATGTCAAGGTGTATTTTGTCATGCTTTTTAAATTTGTCCAATTTTATGATTTTTTTTAATATTATTCTCAAGAGACTAGGTTGTGGTTGGTAGTTCACTAACCAGTGGTATGATCCTCATCTTAACCCTCCTCCCCCCTTCCACCTGTGTTATCAAAAAAAATAATAGATATGTAGTATCTAGCTACTTCCATTCTGTGTTTATTGGTATCTAATCTTACTAATGTGTTTACAAATTCAGAGAATATTTCTATGTTAATCAGCCATTGTATAAATAAACATCATTTCAGTTATAGTATAGTCAGTGAGGCACAGTATCACCAAAATGATATAAATCAAGAGGTGTGACCCAAATGTAAAGTGGGATTTTTTTCTTTGTCAGATTCAGAAAAGTACAAGGCTTTTGAATATTGGTTCTTATGGACTTAATATAGTCCAGAATGTTTACAAAATATGAGATAACTGAATAGAACTATAGCTTTGTCATGCTAGTACTAACTCATTAATAAATAGCACAGCTATAAGAGAGAGGATGGTTTTACTCTTTTTTATTAAAGTTTGTGGTACATAGAAGTCTTGATAATAATCCTGTCTTGAAAGGACCATACAAATTTGGAATAGGAGACTTGTATAATATTTAGGTGTTAAAACCAAAACTGACTGAGTCCAAATGTAAGTGGTTCAAAAAGTTGTTTGTTAACTCATAACTCTGGCTAAAAGGTGATTCTGTAAGTCATTTCCAACTGTTCTGTAACCACTTCTAGTTTTGTATCAATCGACAGGCCTATGTCTGGTTTTTGGCAGATAAAATGATAAAATTTCTAATAGGTAGATTTGTAAAGTTTTGTATACTTTCTGCTGCTGACGTATGTATTAAGTTAGTGAATATAAATATAATTAGCGAAAGAAATCACTGCCAACCTTTCTAAGTAAACTAATATATTCAAACTGACCACTATAGCTGAGCAGTTAGTGGTATTTTAATCAATTAATTAATTAGTACATTGTTTTAGAAATAAAAACAAATGGTGGTGGGTGCTAACAAACAGTTGCCTTCTCTCTGATCAGCAGTTCAAAAATAGTAGCACTGAGAAATAGCCATAACAGAGACAGGGCCAACAAGTTTGGTGGAAGTATGAATCAAACTCCAGATGTTTGAAATGTCAAAACTGAACAAGCTTGAAGTAAAATACAAAAGACGACAACTTATGAGGCAGTAACTACCCATATTACAAATAGTTTGTCCTGCAGATTTGTACTTAGCAGTAAACAAACAAATATAACATTAGTTTTCTTAGTTGGATGTTTGATATTATAAAAAATGGTAATAATTAAAGTTGTTTTGGATTTAATATTCAATTTCCCATAATTCAGCTCCACTGGTTTTAAAAATAATATTCATTTTTTTCTGTCAAATAAGTTTTTACAAATCAGGAAGAAGAAAAAACCCTTATTTAGATCAAATTATTATTTTGTTTATGATAATGGATAAAAATACAAACAAACTAAAAAAAAGAAAGGACACTGATATCAAATGAATATGCATTCTCATTCTTCCTGATTTTTTTAGTGAAGTGTACATCTTTTAGTCTCAAAACTATGGGATGTGGTCTTTTATATGTTGCTTCTGGCTATTTTATTTCAATTTTCAGCAATAATCAGACATCATGCTGATGTTCCACCTTCCCTTAAATCTTGCCCCCCAGTGGCTCAGTGGTATGTCTGTGTACTTACAATGCTAAAAACCATGTTTCAATACCCATGGTGGGCAGAGCACAGATAGCCCATTGAGTAGCTTTGTGCTTAATTCAAAACAACAACAACCTTAAATCTTTGTGCCAGCAGTGAAATGGACATGAGATACAAGAAATTAAATTTGAAATTCATATTGCAATCCAACTCTTTGCATTTATTGAACATGTTATAGAAAATATATTAATAATTTGGGTCCTTGTTGTACTCTAACAATTTGTTAATAACTCTTTCTGTACAAATTGTGAAAATTGCCACGTGTAGCATAAAATGATTTTTACCAACCTACCAATAAAATAATTAATTTTTATATACTTTGTTTTTATGAGTGTATTACTTATATAATATGTTCTTGAAAAATATGCGAGTATATCAGTATATAACTTTATTGAATTATACTTACGTAAATGGAAGAATCCTATTTATTATGCCATATTTCAAAGTGTCTGTATTGCATTGACCTGGTTTTTCAGAGCATTCATTACAACACTTTCTTTTTTCCTTCCATTTTGGATATCACACTCTGCATCACTTTTTTGGATGCATATTTCAACCACCAGGCAAGGGTGGAACAGAAACTAAAGCATGGACAGTTTTTTCCAGGCTATTGCTTGCAACCTACATGAGGATTGCTAGCAACAAATTTCTCTTGAGTGGCAATTCCATCTGAATTATGCATTTCCACCAGTTGCTGTGTGACCATTACGACATACCTCTTGAAAGTAAATTTTTTTTTTGCAGTATTTTTGTAAACATGAAAACTATTTAGCAGCATACATGTCAGCAAGTGTAGGTCTAGCTTCTTAAACCATGCATGAGGTTTATGACTCGGCTCATAAAGCTTCAGCAACTGTTCTGCTTTATCAACTGCTCCCGTGTTTTCATTAAACTTTTCTATATAGTATAGTTTTTTTGTAAAATTGTCTGATCCCCCCCCCAAAGTAAGTTTTATCCTTTTCAACAAAATCAGCTGAATATTTTGTGGTTATCACATATACTGCTCTTTTGTCTTCCCATTTTACTATCAGAGCATTGTCATTACGAACGAAAGCTGTGTCATGACTCTCCAGATGCTCATTAGCGAGCTCTTTTGGGATTTCTCTATTAGTGTGAATAGTTGTCATCCTCATTATATTTTGAGTTTTCAAAAAATGTGCCAATCAAGTACTTGTATACCAGTTGACTACAGTTACATGACACCCTTGTTCAAGAACAGATTCTAATAAATGGACAGTTATTTATTTTTTCATTAGATGTAAGCTTATTTACTCCTTCAACATCAAGTAAAGAATATTGATTGTTGGGTAGTCTCTGTAGTACACCCTTAAGCTGTATTCACACCAATTGTTTTCACTGTTGCACATGACAAATAATTTGATGCCTTGTACATTTAGTTTTTATGAATTGGCGAAAGCCTAGTCATCCTTTCCATAGAACTAATGCTTCATCAATTAAAATATGTTCTCCTACATCCACAGTTTTCATCAAAAATTTTCTGAAAAGCTCACCAATAGCATCCAAGCATGTATAAGTTACATTTTTTGACATCATTTATTTTAGTAAAGCATAAAAATTTTACAAATGACATGCACGTCTCTACTTGTTATGGCAGCCCAGAAAAAAATGAATACCTGTTTTATAGGGCATTCTTGCCCAATACTGGTTCATATTGTTATATTTACATATTCTAGTTTAAAAATGAAGAGTAAAAAATGTAAATATATCAATTTAAATGACATCTTTACACTGGATGCCATTTACAATTTCATTAGCTTGTGGATCAGCATCAGAAAAAGTCTTTGCTTTATCCTTTACACAAAAAGCAATATAGTTTGTAACTTCACATAATAAACTTTTTCACATACTCTAAAACTCTTTTGTTATCTGAAAAGCCAGCTGTAAGGTTGATCCCAATGAAATTACATGCTAATGTAGTTCCAGTTGTAACCCAGCATCATCAAACACATTAAGAATATATTTCAGTTCTCCAGCCATTTCATTTGATTGAGGCAAGTCTTGAAAATTTTCACTGAAATCTCAATAACCATTGCTATCTAATTCCATGTCACTTTCACTACTACTGTCAATCTACCCTCATTACTTGACATTTTTTATATCATTTTACTCAAACAAATTGTAAATGTATGCAAAATAAGACATATTTATAGCTAGTTACCATTTGATCAACACTCACATGCAACTGACACCACCCTGTTATTATTTTAGTTAATTACTGCATAACTTATTTTATGAAAGTTTCTAATTGGTCAATAAAAATGAAATCATTTAGATTGAACAGCATTATGAGACATTCAATAATGTTCTGATAAGTATAATAGGATATTTTCCTTATTAAACAGTTATCATACGAGTTAAAGGCAGTTCACACTTCTTTTTCAACTTTCCTTATTGTCCTTTTGAATTGTTCATCTAAAGTGAATTTCCTAATCTGAGGCTCAACAAAACTCTACCACAAATATAACAGAATATATGTTTAGGTCCTTTACACAAACCCCTGTTGCCATAGCAATGAATAAATAATATTGAAAAGAAAAATAATGTCATCTGGTATCCAGAAATGACACATTAGCATTGTGTATCTCATAGATAATCTTTAGCCAGTTGTTTTAAGTATTTTAAGCACAAAAACAATGTGACCCATATTCAGTGAAAATGATTCACTTATGTAAAAGTTCTAGAATTATTGTAGAACGTGTAAATATTTCAAGATAATAAAACCATCACAGGCCTGTTGTAATTAAACCATCTATCTTTAAAAAAATAAAAAATATTAAGCTAAATCCTGATAAATCCACTTTGGAATATAAAATAAAAAGTGTCCCTCAGTGGTATAGTGGTACATCTTCAGTTTCAATACTTATGCTGGACAGAGCACAGATAGACCATTGTGGAGTTTTGTGCTCAATTACAAACAAAAATGGAAAGTAAGGCTTTTCTTATAAATTTGCCCAAGCAATTCTTCCAGACATTTCCAGTTACTTATACACCAGTATGTTATTCCCATCAGTAAATCTCAGAAATATTGATTTCTCAACTGAAAGGAGAAACTCTGAATCTAAAGTTATGAATTTGATGTCTGTAAGAGTGAGCAGTACCGAAGTTTATGAAGCAAATTCCTCTAGTTGTGGAGAAGTTCATAAGAATAAAGTCAGGCAGATATGTGAAAATGCTTCATATTGTACAAATACTCATGTCCAAGCCTTTGTTGAGTGGCTTTAGTGTGAACGTATATTTTCTTACTGTACAGCACATCATGGTTTTTTATAATGTTTTTTTTTCTTCTTTTAATCGTAAGTAGATGTTTCTTCTGTTGTGGAATTTTGGAGTTGTGCTTACCATCACGTTGATGGTATCTGTTATCTCAGCCTCTTTTAAAATACCAGAACTATCCAGAAAAAAAAAGAAGAAGAAAGGAGCACATCAAATGGAAGAATCTCCTTGAGGATATTAACTCTCTGTCTGTGTATCATTGACTACACATGTCACAAGGTTTAAGCAACTTAAATTTTAAAATGTTATCAAACTACTTTTTATGTTATACCAATTAGTATAGCATAAAATCATGGCTAAGAATCCATATCTTTTTAGTATATACATTTTAAGTTCTTAATTTTATAAGGCAGTATTTAAAAAAAATCCTGAATTTCTCCTAATGTGCAACCATTTCTCCATTTTAACTATCACTCCAATAACTACAAAATAGTTTTTCAAAATTCTCTCATGTGATTAATTCTGTATTCACCTCTCAAATAACATTTTCTGAATAGAGAATTGTCAATTTCACTGTAAGTACAAGCTTTTTTGTTCCTACTGGAAAGATAATGACTAACTTGGATGAATATGTAATGGCTAGAAATCCAAGAAAATTGGGATAGTTAGAAGATATTATTTTATTTTTGCACTTCATATCCTATCTTCTTTGGTGGATTATTTAAGGTAGAGAAAACAACAGATAAATGTAAAATTTTACTGAAAAGAAACGAATATATTTAGTAAGTTTAAGGGGATTATACACAGGAAATTTGAGGTTTTTAAGATGAGAAAAAGTATTTTTTAATTGTAAAATGGAATTATTTTGTATGTAGACTATTCAAAATAAATACTCATATATTGATGAATAAATCTGTGTTTTAGTTTATTTAAAATACTTCACTAAGAATATTATTTTTTGTATGGGAAAGTCTTATAAGGTTAATCAAAAGGTTGATAAATTTTATGAAGGTATACACCATACTGAAGGTTAGAATAGGATAGTTTTCTAATAGGACTTCAGCATTTTTGTACATCACATGGTCAGTCAAATTCACTGAGTCTGAGTTGAGAGAGTTAATAAAAAAGTATACAAAGAAATATTTATTCACTTACCAAATTTTAGGTATTTGTTGGACCTCATAACAACTAAACTGGCAATAAGTAAAGGTGTGAGAAGCACAAAATAGAAAATATTATAAGAGCATCTGAAGATCATCTCATTGATAAATTACAACTAACTTGATATGTACAAATGTGCATTAGAACCTGTGTAATTTTGATTAATGTGAGCCATTGAATGTCATGAGTGTAATGTATAAATAGTAATAATGGTATCAAACCTCCCCTCCCCAAAAAAGTATGCTATATTTGTTTCTTCCTTTAATAACAGTTCTTGTTGGAAAATAGTTTTGTCTGTAAAAGTGGCTGTATGGACAGTTTGTCAAATTATAAGAGAGTTTTGGGGGAATTTCAGCCCACTTGAGTGGTGTTTTAAAAGCTGGCATTTTCCCTTATAAGATGGCTTGTGAAAACTATATAAAAATAAAACTGACCTCACTGCCCACTATGAAACTTATTAGTGGAAATTATAATGTCTGGCAGTTGTGTGTAATTCTGACCATCACAATAGAAATTATCTGTCTAAAGCCAGCATGAGTTGTGAGATGTCATTTTCACAGTTTTTATGAAATTACATACATTTTTAAATGAGACAGACTTTGTTTTAAAAAATTGAAGTAATTAGAAGCAAATGTTAGAAAATATATATTATTGGAAAAAAATTATTGTTCCAAAAACACAAGTTTGTATATAAATGTGGTTTGATTACTAGTGGTAATCAAACTGTTTTCAAATTTGTTAAGGTGTTCATTGTTTTGCACCATTAACATGTGTTACTTGATACACCCTGTTTATTTACTACTAGCTTATATGCTGAATAATGAGTGATGTGTTTTACCCAGCTCTTTATGGTTCACTCATCTTATTTGTATTTTTCCAGGATATTATTGCCAGGCTGTTAGTATCTTATTCACAGCAAGTGATGTGGATGATAATGACTGTTTCAAAGGTAACTTTTGGATAGTTTGATTTTTAAGCTTGTCAAAAAAAAATTTTTTCTGCCCCCCCCCCTTTTTTTTTTCTTAAAGTTTTTAAACTACAACATGCTACCAGATAGAGAAATTGTGTCATCTTTAGCAGGTTTAGACCAAATACCATATTTTTCTGTAAGCCTTGGAAAAACATCTAAATCAGTATTTTAAATTTGAATTTATACATTTGGCTTTAACACTGCATACACTGCTGGCCAAAATCTTAAGGCTCATAAACATAAAGAAAAAACATGCATTTTGCATTGTTAGACTCAACCACTTATTTGAGTAGAGCTTTGAAAGATGAAAATAAGAAAAAGGAAAATAAAAATAAAATTTTTTTAGCATTTAATAGGGGAAATGTGAACACTATGAAATTAGTCTAAATACTAGCTGGTCAAAAGTTTAAGTCCATACTGAAACAAAGTGTTAATCGGTAAACACGTAACGAAATTTAGTCATTTGTGTTCAAGCATTAGCATTGTCAACATCTCCCACTGACATCTCCTGTGTTACATTGGGTAAAAACATGGCAAAGGCTAAAAAGTTGACAGTGTTTGAACATGGCAGAATTGTCGAGCTGCAAAAGCAAGATCTCTCTCAACATGCCATTGCTGGTGAGATTTGGCAAAGTAAAACTGAGGGATATGGAATGAGAATTTCAAGTGGTCGGCTCAAGAAAATTTCACCGGCGTTGAGCAGGAGGATTTGACGGGTTTTCCGGCAAGACACCAGCCGATCGTCGAACCAAATTAAGGCCCTTACGGACACAGAATACAGCTCAAGAACTATGAGAGAAAGGCTTTAACAACCGTAAAAATCATCAAAGACCACACCATGAAACAGCTCAGTTAAACTTTGCTGAGAAGCACCAAACATGGGACGTAGAAAAATGGACGAAGGTTTTGTTCTCTGATGAGAAAGAATTTAACCTGGATGGTCCAGATGGCTTCCAATGTTACTGGCATGATAAGGATATCCCACCAGAGATATTTTCTACACGACACAGTGGAGGAGGTTCCATCATGATCTGGGGTGCTTTCTCCTTCTATGGAACAATGGAGCTTCAGGTTATACAGGGGCATCAAACAGCAGCTGGCCACATTGACATGTTGGAGAAAGCATCCTTATTGATTGAAGGCCTCACTTGTGTGGAAATGACTGGCTCTTTTAGCAGGACAATGCTGCAATCCACAGTGCCTGCAGAACAAAGGACTTTTTCATGGCAAATAACATGATTCCTTTGAACCATCCAGCATGTTCATCCAAACTTAACCCCATTGAAAATATTTGGTGGTAGATGGCAAGGGAAGTCTATAGAAATGGACGTTGATTCCAAACAGTGTATGATCTTCGTGAAGCCATCTTCACCACTTGGAGTAACATTCCAACTAACCTTCTGCAAACACTTATATTGACCATGCAAAAGCGAATATTTGCAGTTATTTGCAGTGATGGCCATGCAACTCACTACTGAGACCTCTTGTTGAGCACTTCTTACCCTGTTTAGGACTTCTTTTTGGTATGGTCTTAAACTCAGACCAGCTAGTATTTAGGCTAATTTTATAGTGTTCACATTTTCCCTATTATATGCTAAAAAGGTTTTATTTTTATTTTTACTTTTCTTATTTTCATCTTTCCAAGCTTTACTCAAATAAGTGGTTGAGCCTAACAACGTGAAATGCATATTTTTTCTTTATGTTCATTGGCCTTAAGATTTAGGCTAACAGAATATATCTAATAGATATATAGTATCTGTAACTTGAGTTATGAAACATGAGAATATGATTATTTAGAAGTGTGATAGTAAATTAAGTAATCTCTTTGTTCAAGTCTTTGGCTTATGCAGATGAGGAATTGATGGAAGGGGGAAAGATAAAAGGAATAGAAAAGTGTGTGAATTATGAACCTAAAGAGGATATAGTTATAAGTGATTTCTTGACACAGCACGGGGATAGAATAGTCAGTGGGGTAAGTAGGGAAAAAAGAGTTAGATTATGCTACCCTAAAACACAAGTAGAAGCCATAATTGACAGAACAAGAGATGTAATGAAAGGGACTGGCAATGTTTCAGTTTTTGTAGTGCATGTAGGTGCTAATGATGTAGGGAAGAGGAAGTCAGGGGAGCTAATTAGTAAGTATAGGGGGTTGATGAAAGCATTTAAAGGTAAAGGCTATAGATTGTGCCAAGATTAAACTCTGGAGATGAAATTTTGAGTAGATCACAAGGGTGAAATGCTAAGCTGAAATTTCTATGTAAGCATGAGCAGGTTCATCTTGTGGGATTAGTTCAGTGGGAGGAGAGATTTTTGCAGTGGACAGTTTACACAAGTAGGAAAGGATGTGGTGTGTTTGCAAGAGCTATTAACTTAGCTGTAAGGGAAGTTTTAAACTAGGACTAATTAATGATGAGGGTAAAAACAAACTAAATGAAACAAAATTAGTATAGGAAATCAGTATAAAAGTAGTTATAAGAATAGGCTTAAATGTTACTGCTGTAGTTCTAGAGCTATAAGAAATATAACACAGTTTAAGGAATTGGTATGAATAGAAGATTTTATATAATGGGAATAACTGGAACATGGTTGAATGTAGATGATTTTAATGACAGAAATTTCATGGAAATATATGGATTTATTTTATTTAACAGGAACAGAGTAGCAAAAGGAGTGGGAGGAGTGGTTCTTAATGTAAAATATGAGTTAATTCTGTTAAAGATAATAACAAGGAGATTGAATCCATTTGGGTTCATGTCAGCGCATATCAATGATAAGTTAGCTGATTGGATAGAAGATTGGGTTGATGGAAGAAAACGGGGGGGTTTGTGATGATGAGAAACCCACTTGAAATAACCATTAAAATCTTTTTCTTTCATGACAAATTATACTTATAATTCAAATTGTGATAACCCACATACATTATCTTACATTTATCATAATTAAAACCTTTCTAACCTGAAGATGACCTAAGAAGGTTGAAATGGTATTCTCTACTTTATTTTAATGAAAATAGAGGGTTGTTACAAATGTAGTTCAGTCAAACAGGATTAATATCACAAGTGTTGTACCTTAGGGCTTGGTCTTAGGACCATTGCTCTTTTTGATTTACATTAAGGACATTGATGAAGGAATATTTAATCAATTGCTTACATTTGCTGAGTATATTAAGGTATTGGGTGTTGCTAGCTGTGAAGAGGGTGCTGCTTCTTTACAAATAGATTTAGATCATTTAGTGAGTTGGACAGACAAATGGCACATTGGTTTTAATTATGATAAATGCAAGATATTGTATGAGGGTTATCATAATTTGGATGAGAATATCCTTAGCAGTTTCATGAAAGAAAAGGATCTTGGTGTAATGATTGATTACTTTCTTAATTAAGCCATCCAGGCAGTCACTAGTGTTAGGGCAAATGGGATTTTATGTTATATCTACAGAAATATTGAATATGAGTCTAAAGAGGTTATAATTTCATTGTATAAGTCACTGGTTAGGCCACATTTATAGTAGTGTTCAATCTTGACTACTTAACTTGGGAAAGGCATTGAATTTTTGGAAATAGTTCATATTAAGATGGAACGGAGAGATTGTGGTATGAAGAGAGGTTAAGATCCTTAAAATTGTTTTATCTTGAAAAAAGAACAGTTGGGTGGAACTGATTGTTTAATATTGTAAAATGAATGGATAATGTTGACACACCAACATTTTTCATATTTAACAATGAGAATAATAGAACTAAGGAACACAGATACAGATTTAAGGAAGGTAGAAGCCATTTTCAGCTAAGGCAATTTTATTTTTTAATAGGGTTATTAGCATATGGAATGGGTTACCTTTGGATGTTATGGAAGCAGTAAATTTGAGTGGGTCTAAGAGAAAGATTGACTGATATATGAATGACAGGGTCTGGCTTCAAGTATATATATTTTTAATAGTTTTAGTTTAGCTTAAAGGATAGGATAGACAAGATGGACCAACTAGTCCCTAAATATAATGTTAAGCAATGTCCAAAAATGAAGCATTATACATTTTGCAACATTATTTCAGTCTTTAATCTTTGGAGCAAAATGTATGAAGTATGCTCAAAAGTGCTGCCTTTGAATTTTTTTTTTTTTAATTTTGCACAAAGATACATGAAGGCTATCTGTGCTAGCCATCTAGCCATCCCTAATTTAGCAGTGTAAGACTAGAGGAAAGGCAGCTCGTCATCACCGCCAACACTTGGGCTACTCTTTCACCAACAAATACTGGAATTGACTGTCACATTATAACACCCCCACAGCTGAAAGAGCGAGCATGTTTGGTCCAATAGGGATTCAAACTCGCAACCCTCAGATTACGAGCCGAACACCTTAACCCACCTGGTCATGCCGGGCCAGGCTGCTTTAGAAATAAGATTGCTAATGCAAAACATTTAGTTTGCTGTTGTTTTGTTTTTTATAACATTTTAAAAAAGTAAATTGGTAAGTCATTATATTTGTTTTAACACCTAGTCTTAGAGTTGGAGGGAGATGTCTGGCAAGTTGATTTCCAAACAAAGCTTTATGACACTCTTGTTTTTGTAAATTCTGAATAATAATCTTATTTCTCATGATATTTTTAACCATACTGCTTACCAGTGAGGTCACATTTGCAGTAGTTTCTAGGTTATGAGCAATAAAAACCTCTACTTCTATCCAAAATCTCTCACAAGACAATATACAGGCTACACGTTGTATAGTACCTGAATTAGGATGTTCTTAATTTTCCTCTCAATAGCAATGATCAAGGATGTTTCAATGAATCATACTCTTCTCCATAAGTTGGGTATTTGGGGTACCTGCTTGAATTGAACACTTCTAGTTAAACAAAAAAAAAAACTGGCAGCTATTTAGTTTTTAAAGGAAAAATATACTTTTTTAAACTGGGGTGTTCAGTGACATGATTATCTTCCTTTACCCTGCTCACAAAAATAAAACTTTTTCTATAATTGTGGGTTAAAAAGTGTTTACAGGGATAATTTGTATTTGCTGGTTAGCTAGTATAGAAACTTGACAGATGTTTGGAATCTGTGAGGCCAAGGCTGATGACAATGTTGATGAGAAGGAGATTGTATATCTTGCAAGAAGTATATTTCAGTAAACATCCTATAATCAGGGTCATCTAGAGGCTAGAATCTGAAGATTCAATATCATGACTGGCTGGGGTCAAAAAATCAAATAGTTTCAAGGAATATGTTATGGGAGGAAACAAGAGATTACCAAGAAAATCCACTTCCACAGGACAAATGCTGAACAGTCTACATTCCCTGTTCTCAGAGCTGGAAATAAAACAATATGAATGTGTGTGAATGAAGTTCAAGGTGTATTTAAGTTTATTTCATGGCTGAGTATTCATTGTATGAAGATATTGTTTTGTATGAGACACTTGTCATTGTATGAAGATATTGTTTTGTATGAGGCACTTGTCATTGTATGAAGATATTGTTTTGTATGAGGCACTTGTCATTGTATGAAGATATTGTTTTATATGAGGCACTTGTCATTGTATGAAGATATTGTTTTGTATGAGGCACTTGTCATTGTAAGAAGATATTGTTTTGTATGAGGCACTTGTCATTGTAAGAAGATATTGTTTTGTATGAGGCACTTGTCATCATATGAAGATGTTTTGTATGAGGCACTTGTCATTGTATGAAGGGTAGTCGTTAAAATTGTCTTTTTTTTTTCTTCTGCTTTACTGTAGTATTTGAATTGTGGAGATCTTAATATTTCATTTATTGTTTGTATATTGCATTTTTTTGTGTAAATAACTTGTAGAGGTGAGTTTTGTGAGTCTTAAGGCTAGGTTAGTGACTCTGTTTTGTTGAAGTTGTAGTTTTCTTTTGATTCTACCAAACCTGTTAAAAATGACTTGACACCTATTCTCTATTAGGGGACATATTTAAGCTAAGTAGACTTTTATTATCATTTGTGATTTTCAATCTTTATTTTTGATGCACTTAACCTTAAATGTGCAATACACTTGCTGATGAATTTATGAATGTTCAGCTCATGTAAGATAGTTGTCAAAGGTTATATTTAAAAACTTTGCTGTGGGACACAGTTTTATATCAGCATCATTTAATTTGAGTTTTACTTTTTTAATGTTTTTTGAAAAGTTTATTGAGGCTACATCAAAATATAATTTCTGTCATTTTGATTGCAGTTTTATTCTCCAGTTGTTGCATCAGTTTACTGTAGCATCAAGATATTTTTATTCTCTGTTTCTTGTTATCAGGGTTTTTGTGCGAAGTGCCTCGAACAGCAGTATTGTTAGCATAGTGGTAAAAGTGTGTATATGTTACATTTGGAAAGAGTATGTTAATAACAAAGTTATGTAAAGGAATGGTGAGAGGATATAGAGTCTTGATGGGCTCCACCATCTAATGCTAAATGATTTTCATATAATGTTGTTAGCTCAAACAGAGACTGTGTAACCACAAAGGAAATTAGATATCCATCTTAGGATTATGTTATTCACTTTCTTATTGTGTAAGTGGTATCTAATGACATTGTGCCAGACACAATCAAAAACTTTCTTTACAGTTAATAATACAGCAAGAGTAGCTTGATTATTGTTAAATGTTTTACAAATAGATTTAGTTGATTTGGCTCGGTGGTCTACAGTTTGTCTATTTTTATGGGAGGAGTTTTGGACTTTTGGAATCAGGTTGTTCTTTTCTCAATACAGAAGCAGTATATGCTATCTTATGTGCTTAAGTAACTTGTCTAAACAGCTTAAAAGAGTTATTAGTCTGAATTTATTAGGATTTGAATTATTTGTACCAGATGTTGGAATAAGTAAATGTAATAACAAGTTGTTTGATGAATTTTTGTGGATTATGTTATGAATGCTGTCAGGGCCAAAAGCTAAATTTTTTAGTGATATAAGTTAGTTTGATGCAGATATTTTTCTGTTAAAAGAGAAAGGAATATCAGATATGAGGAGCATCAGGGTAAATAGTTCAGGTCAAAGGTTATATGGTTGTCAACTTTTTGTTTGAGTTGTTGAAGTGAATTGATGCTGGTAATAGTTGTCTAACACATCACTTTTATCAGTCTGTGTTTTGGCAGTAATATTACTGTATTTAATGTGGTCAAATAATTTGTGGTTTTTCTCATAGGTTAAAGATTTAATTTTTTTCAAAATTCTTTTCGTTGATTTTTAGGATTTTGTCTAGTATGTTACAAAATTGTGGCCAATTGTCATTTCTCATGAGTACTATTTTTGTCTTAATAAGAGATTGTATTCTGTTTAACTGTGGTTTCAGTGATGTTACCATGAAATTTCTCAGACATATCTTTCAATAATTAAGTTATGTATTTATGGGTTACATTTCTACTGCTGTAGTTTGTTACTTCTTTCTGTTGTAAGAGTTGTCTTTTATGTTGCTTGGATAATGGTTTTTGTAACCTTTCTGTGTAAATGTCTTGGTTACCTTTGCATGCTGTCATTGTAATACGATCGATAAGAGATTGTCTAATAAAGTGTTGAAATTGTTACATTTGGTTTTTCATCTAATTGTAAACTGATAGGTGGTTTGAAAATATGTTCTGTCCATTAAGTTGTAAAGTGAAAGAGATAGGACAATGGTCACTGAACACAGTGGGATGTACTAAGAAGTTCCAGAAGAAAGGTGGAGTCTAATTGAGGATTATAGCAAGGTTTAGAATGTAAGGGTTGATGGCTGCATATTAGTGTGTTGAGTGGTTAGTATTAATAACATGCATTTTGTTGTTTTCCAGCAAAGTGTTAAGGACTGTTCCTCTAGTGGGAAGTTGTGAAAATTGGTGTGAGGGGCATTGAAGTTTACAACTGTAATGGTTGCATTAGTAAATAGGTTTGAAGGAAATATAATGGATTGGTTGAATAACAATACATGGCTAGAAGTGAAATGAGCTTTCTTTGTTAAGCTGGATGTTGCATAAGATACATTTGTTAATTTATGAAAAAGTGTTTGTTTCAATACCCTCTCATTGAGAGAGGTGTTATTGTTTTTTATATAACTTGCTAAACTTGTTTCATTTGTTCAAGGGTGTGAAAAAAAATTAAAGCTTGGAATGTTTATGTTACTGTTTTCTGTCACTGTGGTTTCTAAAATCATAATTATTTTGGTATCAGTGTTGCTGTTTTGGTTGAGAATCTCAAAATTTCTTGGTAACCAGATTTTCGTACTAGTTTATGTGTAGGATGTTTATTGTGTTTCTGAAGATTCTGCTTTCCACTTCAGTCTGAAATGTAATGCAGCGTAACGTAACATTGGGTTGTGGAAAGTAGTGTCTGGCAGATTCACAGATGTGATTAATGAGAGCAATGTGTTCTTTCATAGAGGTTATGTCTTGACTGAAATGTACATACCTTATTAGAGAAGCCAGTAAACTTATAGTTAAGTCACTTACACTGATGAGTGAATGTCTCGAGTGATCTTGCATTTCTCACATTACAGTAGTGTGTTTGTCTTGTCTGTGTAAGAGGTGGATTGTGAGGCTGTGTTGTTTAGTGTGGCAGAAAAGTGGATGATGGTGATGTTTAGTTTTGTGTAGTGTATGTTGTCTTGTTATTTGTGAAGGGGAAAGGGTTGGCTTACATCTGTGTGATTTGTTAGGGTGTTGGGAGTAGTGGGGCTTTGATTTGCTACTTAGGAGGTATATATGTGAGGTTGAATGTTGGTGTTGGTGTGATGGACTGGGTAGTTAAGATTTGTGTTGAACTGGGATTCATTTGGTTCTCGATGGCTTGTTATTCGGGGGAGGCTCTGTAACTTGTGGCATGGAGGTCTTGGCAGTTAACATGCTCTCGTTCAGTATGGCAATTCTCAATCTCATATATGATGGAGCACTTAACACATCTTGGGTTGGCAGTGCAGTTGGGTCTGGAGTACCAAAATCTATGACACTTGAAGCATTGTAAAACTAAATTCAGTTCTATATTTCACGTAAAAGTGTATGCAGTCATGATTGAGTAGTCAAAGTGTTTCTTGTCTTCAAAACTAACTGGTATGAGAGGTATTCGTCTTTTGTTTTAAAATGAAGAGATCCTCTATACTTTTATTACTACCAGCTCATTCTAGTTTTCATTGTTCTACTTTTGCATTTTATCCCTCTAATTACAGGTGTGTGGAGCTGGTAGGTGTTAGTGTGGAGTTTGGATAGTTACCTTGCCTCCTAATGCAGTGGTTGGTCAGTAGGCTAATAAGTTAGCTAATCTTCTGGATTCAGTGGATCTAAGTACTAAGCCATCCTTTGGTAGCATTTTAATTTCTTAAGTTTAATGTAGGGAAACAATGTCCTGAATTCACTGGCAATATATGGTTGTGAAAAGGTATTAGGAATGCCTTTAACAGTTAGGAATGTATGAGTATTACCAGTTTTGGGTGTTTTGGTAGTGATGAGTGTTGTGGTAATGTTTTCAACATTGCATGTGTCTTTGTTTTTATTTACCTTAGCTGGTAGTGATAGTATACTTACTGCATGGCTCTTCTTGTCTCTGTGCTGTTTTGTTTTCTTAATGGTAGTCTTTATTGGCGACTATACTTGACTTGGAGGAGGACAGAGCTAGTGAGTAGCTGGGTAGTGAGCAATCGATGTCAATCTTGTGTTTGTTGGCAACAGTTAAAAGGCTGTAGATCTACTTAGGATTAAGGGTAGCACCAACTGAATGAGTTATTCTTTGATAGATTGTTTAGGCAGAGTATTCATGATGAAACTTTGTAGAATGGATGGCAACTGCCTGTTGGGGGGACAAAAGTGTAGAGGATGACGTTTCAAAAGTCTTCCGCCTTTCATTTTCAAGTTAGTGTGTGTAGGTGTTGATGGTCTTTTATAGTTTCCTGATGGATTGTGGAGAGCGTGTTGTGATTGGTTGGATATCACTGTTTCTGATTGGAGAAGAGATTTCCTGTAGATTCAACCAGTGGCAGCCACAAGTTACTCACCTGTAATCTTGAATCTCTGTTCAGTGAATGTTTAATAGTGTTAATATACAATGATTCTTTGATTTTTCTTGTCTTCCAGAATTTGTCTGTGTTGATTCTAGTTTTCTCCCAGTTTATTTTGTGTCCAATTGGCATAGCGTGCTCTGCAATGGCTGAATTTTGTGTTTTCATGAGTCTTGTACTATCTTTATGTTCTTTTATTCTTGTTGGGAGTTTTCTTCTCATTTCTCCAATGCATGTATCATTGCAGGAACACGGAATTTCATAGATGACATTTTTAGATTCTCTTTAGTAGGTCGCTGCTTGTTTTTTACCAGAATGGACCTTAAGGTATTGTAGGATTTCCACTGGACTTCTATGTTGAATTTTTTTGGCTATGTGCTTCAGTTTTTCACTCAAATGATGTAGGTATGGTAGGTAAATGGTAGTAGTGGTACTTTTCTGATCCTGGTCTTTTTCAAGGAGTTTTTGATGAAGGAGGAGGTGTAACCATTTTGTTTAAAACTCTCTACAACAAGAAAAATCAAAGAATCATTTTATATTAACACTATTAAACCTTCACTTAACAGAGATTCTGGATTAGAGGTAACTTGTGGCTGCAGTTGGTTGAATCTTCAGGAAATCCCTCCTCCAATCAGGAACAGTGATAATTCAACCAATCACAACACGCTCACCACAATCCACCAGGACACTATAAAAGACCATCAACACCTACACACACACTGACTTGAAGACGAAAGGCAGAAGACTTTTGAAACGTCATCCTCTATGCTTGTGTCTCCACAACAGGCAGTTGCCATCTATTTTACAAAGTTTCATCATGAACGAGTTATGACCCTCGGAGTGGATCCACTTGTTACTGGATTATTCTTCATAACCCTGACAAGCACTGGAAGTTCTCCATCTAAAATGAAATTATAAGAAAAAAGTTATGTGGCTTTCCTTATTATGTAACTCACCTTGTGGTCAAACACTATTGAGAGGCAGTTGTTTTGATAGTAAACTGTGCTACTTTTTTGTTTCTCAGATCAAGCTCTTTTTTAGAAAACTGTTTCTTTTATTCTTGAATAAAACCACAACACCTTCTGTAGCCTGTTCATTCCATTGAATTCAGTTTTAATGACTTGCAGACTGGGTGTTAAGAAACTACATTTCTAGTTAAACAAACTAGTTTTACATCTTTTATTGTTTTATTTAACTGTAGAATAGTGTACCTGCTTTACATCTTAATTTTGGTGTCGTAAATTATATTTGTAGGTTTGCAATTTGAGTGATTGTACAAGATTTATTACATTCCTGCAGTTTATAAAGAATGAGGTGGAATTTTCTGTCGAGAAGAAAAATACCTAGTAATTTATTCATTGAATCTTAAACTAATATATCAAAGATGTTGCTTAGAGCCATGGAAAGTATTTTTGTATACTAACTGATGAGCGTTTTGTGAAACCAGTCATCTTACCAAATGAGAAGACAACGATGTCTGGAGATTTTTAACAAAGCCAATAAGGTGAAACCAGAACTTTCTAAGTTTATTAATGATGCTACTTGCCTAGCTGATCAACTTTTGGACCTGTGTAATAAGAAAGTGGAGACCATTAAACCTCTCAGTATAAATCAACACATGAGGAGCTTGCCAAGACTGATTACAGAAAGGTATGTTTTATTAATCCACACAGAATAAAATCTACCTACAAAGCAGGATAAGTGTGTGTCGAAGTCACAATAGGAAGTTAATTTGAGTTTATTTGGAATAATACAGATAATTTTGTTTATTGAAAAATCAAATATAATCTTTAATGGTCATCATAATTTGGCACCAGATGTGTACAAGAAGATAAATTCATCTTGACAGCTTACATATACTTATTAAAAACTACCCTTCTATATCACAAGTGTGTGTGAAGCCCTTTACTATAAAAATGAATTATATTTTAAATTATTTGTCAATGTCAAATTATTTTGAGCTAATTGACTAAAAACATGTGAAATTTTAAAAGTAATAAAAGAATGGTATTAAAAGAGTACTACTGGTAATGATAACAGTTATGTTTGATTTTAGAATATTATTTCACTAATTATTTTATGCTCTTCTCGTAAAATAATAGTTAATCTCAGCTTAATGTGCAAGCTGACTGTGGGTATCATACATGGATGCTTAGTTCAAAAAGATCATCTTTTACAACCTTTCTTCTAGTCTCTTTAAGTTGAATGACATTATGTACTACTTGATTTTGTTTGTTTTTTGGTGAGAAATTTAGAGACTGACATGCAACTGAGAAAAATGCATTCTCAGAAAAGTGTATGCTTCTTTATTATTTGATTACTACTGTCATACAAAGAAATTATATAATAGCATTTTGATATAATGGTTTATATTCTATTTCTGGTAAAAACAAATTGAAGTTAACTTCCAATTTTTCTAACCTGTGTTAAATTATAACTTACGTAATCATATGAATAAAGTATATAGCTGTATGAAGTAGAACTCATATAAGTAAGTAGTTTGTGACTTTAAAAACATACACATACACAGGATTTACAAAGGTCTTTGATATCATGGAAAGTCGTGAAAAAATTTTCAAAATTTCATTACTGAAACTTCTGGAAAAAATGTTTTTTTAAATCAGTTCTGGAAAAGTTCTGAATTTCAGTTTTTGTTTTAAGAAAATACTACAGGAAATGACTGGCTTAATTTACAAAATGAACAAAATGTTTGGGTTATTAAAAACAGTTTGTGTATATTTCATGTTGGTGCTACTCAGAGCATTGCAGTTTCCTCTGGATGACATTTTTGATTAACGAAAATGCAACTTTATTCTTTTGTGGCAGAAGTCAAGAGTCTTGTTAATGTTAGAATGGGTCCTGGTAAAGTTTTTATTTGCACAGTTTATGTGTTTGTGTGTGTATATATATATTGAATTGGAAGTCCAGGTTTTATAATTTTAAGGTAAATCATTGTCTGTTGATCATAATTATGCAGAGACTTTAGCCAGATACTCCTTCCTGTCCAGTCAGTTATGACAGTGACTCTCCCCAGTAAGATGGGATCAGAATGTGGCCATAATCCTTTTCCACAGACACCTGTGTACATTCAAGGGTTTGAAGATACAGTGAGTATTTGTTAAAGATTGTCACCACTATATAGTGTTTGTTTCAAAAATCTGCAGGGAGATTTTTTGTTCAGTTTTGGCCAAAGTGCTCTCTTTGTTTGATCTAACACACTTGCATTTGTTTGTGTATATAACTGTAATTGACTTGTGTTTAGGATGTTTCATTACATTCTACATGACAACCTGATTTGAGGAAAAATGTATTGACAGTTTGCTGTACACAATTGCTACCAGATCAAAGATAATTCTGTATTGTGTTTTATTACAACTTGCAGTTTTTTATAATACGTGAGATTTGTTTATAAAGGTTTCAATCTCTGGTGCAATCATTCTCAAGTACATAAGTTTTTTGGAAAAGTACATCGGGGTATTAAAGTCAGCATTCAACAGTCTATCAATGTATTTAAATTTTTTAATTTATAGTGGTTACTTATGCTTATACATATAAATCTGTGCAAACTGAGAGATTATTTATGACTAAACAGAAAAAAACGGTCAAAAGACATGAAATATATTATGCAAAATATTTGTGCAAGTTTAAGAATATCTTGTGAAATAATGGTAAAAGACATGTAGAGATGTGCCTTAGTGTTAGTTATTTGTGGGATTGTTTGATATTATTAATAAAGCTCCTCTGTTTTTGTTTGTTTGTTTTTACAGTTAATGTCAGTTTCAGTTTTTAGTATTGTAACATTCTGTTCAAGAAAAATTGTGGTCCATTTTATTCATATGTTCATGGACTTGGGAAAGAGGTGTTTGGTGTTCTTTTAACCTGATCTTCAAATTACATCGTGTTTCATCTCTATGGAAGCTATAACTTGTAAATGCATTACTAAAACTATAAATTTTCTGGCTTTGATTTTAGATAGAGATATTGCCATCTCTTCAGCGTCCAAAAAAAATCACTATCAGAGGCAGTGATGGAAACAAGTATCCTATGATGTGCAAACCAAAGGTTTGTTCTAATTTTATTTTTTAAGAGTAGTAGTGTTTCTTTATAATTTGTTTTTTTTCTTTAAAATGCTCATAGTCAGAGTTATGTCATCTGTATTATTGTGTCCATCAATTAGTATTGTCTTTTTATCTCGTAGTGAATTAAGTTTGAACATGTTCCATTCTCTGCTTTAAGTATTTGAGTGACCTTATTTTAAAGTGTTTTTTTTAAAGCTAGCTTTATATATGTAGTTATAAGCATACTTTCCCTTCTGAAATGTTACTAAGTAATTATCATGAAATTCAGAACAGTATATATTTAAATGTTTAGTGTTAATAAAACCTGAAGTGTTCAGTAAACTAACTACAAGGACCAGACATTTGTTATTATTAGCTAGCATGGGTCTGGTTTAAGAATATGATGTTAACAGAGTACTTGAATATCTTTTTTTTTTTCCCCCCTTTGTTAAATATATACAAGAACATAAAATATACTAAATTGAGCATCCTCTCCTAACTCCAACTTGGCACCCAATGTATTCATATTATATGATGCTACTTAACTCCAGAAACAGACTTTCTGACCTGTGAGAATATAACATTATGCATCATGGTGGTTAGAGAGTCATAGAGTCTAGGAATAAACTATATATTAACCACTGTTGAAATAACATTTTTTTTTTACTTGATGTCTCCATCTGCAGAGCAGACAGACCAGATCTCTTCATCATTCTAAAATAGATGTTAAGCTGTAATTGGAAACATTTCTTGCATTCATACAGTACCTCGAATTGAGAATTATTTATATGTTGTCGTTGTTTGCTTGTTTTTTTTGCAAAATATGTAACCTGCTTTATAATAACCCCACCTCTCCTGCTTTTGTTGGCAGGCCAAAAGTCATCTTAAAGTATCATTAGTTGTAAAATAAATGAAGGAGTTTTTGTAAAAAAACAAAACAAAATCCAAGATTCTAATAATTAAAGGTTTAAATTTACAGTCAATATAAAGAAAGAAGAGAGCTCTAAGACAGTCAGATTGTAAGCAAGAAAATAACCAAGGCTTTCAACTGGTGTATCTTTCAGTTTTTTAGCTTTAAAAGCTTGCAAGTTATAAAAAAATATAGTAAGTTAAATTTGACACTTTTTGGCATGACCAACTTCAAATATTCAGTTTTAAACTGTTTTTGCTAGGAATAAGCAACAAACTTCTACAAAAACCACTTGTTTTCAGATTTTTTGTGTGTGTTTATGAGAAGGAATTTTAAATATTTTTCTTCCCCAAATAAAAATAATTGTTGAAGGGGTAGATTGTAAATTAGAAAAATTCAGTTATAGTTTTATTTTGTTAGGAATTTCTTGAACAATTTTTAACAGACTATGAAACTTGCCACTTTTGATAGAGACATCCTCTTTTGTACATGTCAAGTTTTTTGTGAGTTGTATTCAAAATTTAATCAAAAACCTTTTATCATGCTATATAAATAAACTAGGCACCAAAACAAACTTTGATGTAATATATGTTTTAAGTTCTTAATTTCAGAAGGAAATTTTTTTTTTAAATCCTCAATTTTCCTTAGTATGAGAATTGTGAAATTTGTTTTCTAAACATTTGCTCTTCTATAATTTATTTACCACCCCTCCAAGAAGTACAAAATTTAATGTAAATTGCTCATTATAATATTGTCATGACTTAGGCAAAGCATAATTTTTATAGCCTTCAATTGCATTTCATTGCAGACATAAACGAGAAAATCAAACTCCAACTGTGACATCCTTTTCTTCACAAATTGACAATAGCTCTTTCTGATGTTTAAAAATACGTCAGTGAGCTTAGGTGAATTTTTAATGGTTCTTGTTGCTTAGAAATATTTTAGTACAGTAGTGCTCTTAGTATATGAGTAGGGTTAGTGTCAATGACAGCAAAAAAAAAAATTTATTTTATTTATTGTATTTCATGTGTATTCTTTATTTATTATTATAATAACAAAAACACATATAAATTAAAAATTACTACATTAGATTATTAGGTAAAATAAAGAATAATAGTACTAAAGATTGTCATGTGACACATTCTCAAGTAGCTAGTGCATTTCATAATTTGATATGGTAATGTGAGCTACATGTTCACCAAGTGCTTTACAGCTTTTATGTGGTGGGAAAATTAGTTAGACATTGTACAAAAGAGAAATAATAGTTAAATATAAACAGATGTATTCTATTAAGAGTTTAAATCTATTTATTATAAACAATTGTAGGTTCATGTTAAAATTTAGTCATTCTAGAAGAAAAAATATGATTTTGATTTATTTCAGTTTTTATTTGGTGGTTACAGGTTTGATCAATTTGACCCAATGCATATGGAGTTAGGGTAGAGAAAATAGAAAATTAAAGTTTTACTGGAGGAAACAAACATTTGTAATATATTTAGGAGATTTTAGAAACTAAGCAAATGAAATTTGAAATGTTTCAATCAGAAAAGTATTTTTATCGTAACATGAAAATCACTCAGAGTACTCAACATTTTGACTTCATATATTCATGGTGAAATGTCGAATAAAAATATTTCCTTTTTGTCTGCAAATGACTTTTAATTATTAGGGAAAACTTGTGCAATTTTTTGACAATACACAAAACGTATTAGAAGCTATAGTATGGAAATTATAAAGGTGAAGTTAAGGCCACAAACTTGGTTGATTTGGTTAAGCCTATAGCAGAACAATTAATGATATACTTGCCATGGGAAAAAAACACAAAAGATTCTGGACTTTTTAATGAGTTAGATTTTTAATAAGGAATTTCAAAATTCTGTATGCTTCCATGTTAATGGCACAGCTATAAGTCTGTATATTTACTAAACTAAAATTAGGGGTTTGGTTGTGCTATGAAAAATATACAAACACACATACCTTCTTAATAATGGCCCTACAGTGATGTTTTATTCAAATAACATATCAGTATCCCCTCCCTTCTCTTCTTGTACAACTTTCAATAGTTTGGTTAAATGTCCAAGGTCTGCAGTTTTCAAGCAAGTTCTTAAGCAGACCACAGGTACAAAAGTGCATCATGGAATTTGACAGTAATGTGGTCCATGAAAGTTATGTTTCTAGTTTTTCTTTCTATTGTCTTGAAATTGTGGCTGTAAACTTGTCATTTTCAAATCTTTGTTTATTATTGTAATGATGTGAAGAAAGACACTCAGTTTCATTTGCAATAACTTTATGTCTTAGGGAGAACTTTTGTCAAACCAGTCTTTCTTCTCTTTGTAGATGAGGACATTTATCCTGAGTGATTTGAGATTATGTTTTAAATTCCATCACTGTTAAAAATGTTTCTATGTGTGTTTCTCTGCCTCCATTGTAAACCTAGGAGACTTCACATAATTGTAATGTCTCTTGACTCTACGTATTCAACAGTCTTACTGCATGCTGTTTGAACATTTTTCTCTGTACCAATCCACTGCTTTCAGCAGAGTAGTAGTTAATTAATATGTGTCTTTAGAATCTATAAATTGCCCCTATATAACAGTCGTTGTAATAGTATTAATATAGTATAGGGCCAAGCTTAAAAAATAGCATTCTTTATTTTTTGTTTTCAGGATGATTTAAGAAAAGACTGTAGGCTTATGGAATTTACCAATCTAGTCAACAAATGTTTAAAAGAAGATCCAGAAGCTAGAAAAAGGCAGTTGTACATTAGGACATATGTGAGTTGTTGTCTGTAATTTTAATTCACGTTCCTGCTGGTGTACCTTGATATTATTTGGTTTAATTATAATTTTGATTAAGCTTAAGAAATGTTATTTAATAATATAAGAGCCAAGCATTTAACACATCAGTACTTGAAAATCTATATTTTACTGTATTTCTTGTATACTTGCATTTCAGTTATGAAAGTATTAATTAACGTAATATTAATAACAACTTTAATCAATTATGTATTTTCCACCATTTTCAATAACAGTCTGCCAGCATCTCAAATGATTTTCAACACTTACAAAAATCACGTGGATTTGAGACAAAGAAAGGCTATTTTTTTAACTCAGCGATATAAGTAAACTGTTTTTCATTCCGATGATGTTGCAAGCCTCTGAAAAGATGGTAATCTGAAGGAGCAAGATCAGGAGAATAAGGGAGATAGGGAAGTTTATTCTAGCCTACCTTTTCAATTTTTTTGAAAGTGATCCTAGCAGTGTGAGGACATGCATTTTCATGATGGAAAACAACTCCTTTCTGATTCATCAAAGCCGGTCTCCACCAACTCACTGTCAGTGGCACTTAACATTTTCATAGAATATCCATTTCTCATCTCCAGTCACTAGGTGGTTCAAAAGTGAAGTTTGAGGTTTACAAGAGTGAAAAGATGTGCAGATATCTACTCATTCTCTCAGATTATCAGCTGACAACTCATGTTACCCATTTTCCCAACTTTGAAAGTCTTCAAGTTATTGCAAATGTTCCTGAAAAGCGGAAGGAGATAAATTGAGTTTCTGGGCTAACACAATTCTTCTCGAGTGTTGGTAGAAGCAGATCATTATCGAACTCAACAGGGCACCCAGTGCGAGCTCCATCTGTCAAATTGCAGTCATCAGTTCTAAACTTATTGAACCATGTTTGACACTTCCTCGCATTCAGAATGTCATTGCCATACACCTCTTGAATGTTTTGTATAGCTTCAGTAGCACCTTTTCCTTTTCTGAACTCGTAAAACATTGTAGGACTTGTGTGTTCCTCTGACACCTCCATGATAGTTAGGGCTTCTAAAATAAATAAAATAAAAACTAGTAAAGAAACGAACTGGCTTACACTTAATACTATCAAGTTATCCCATAAAACTTATATGACTTTGAGAATAACTTTATTTAGCCAAGAAATATGCGTTTAAACTTATCCTGTTCCAAAAAAACATTATTTACGGTATGACCTGATGATAATTTAGTTGTTCTTAAAGACTTCTCTGTTGTTTTGTAACTTACTAAAATCTTAGGTTTACTATTTTGATTAAATCCAAAGCTTGGTTATTAAGAGTGTGTAGTGTTATTTTTTATCATTTGTATCTTTCTATTACTATAATGTTTCAATAAAATCTTCCAAATATTCATTTCTGTTAGGCTGTGATACCACTAAATGAAGAGTGTGGCTTGGTAGAGTGGGTTTCAAACTTGAATGGTCTTCGTCAAATTTTAAACAAAATCTACAAGGAGAAAGGTCTTTTTACGTCAGGAAGGGAACTACAGAGTATGGCGCCTGCTAATGGTGCACCATTAGAGTAAGTGCATTTATAAATATATATATATATATAAATACACATGCCAATGAAATCATTCTCATCTCAATGGATTTATAAAGTAAAACCCTAAAAATGTTGTTTAGTAACTCAATATAGGATTATTTCTCATGTCTTGTAAACGTAGAGACATAGGTTAGCACTTTGGTAAAAATCTGGGTTTTGGTCTGTTAACCCTTTTACAATGGGCTCAATATAGTATACACGAGTTCATATACACATTTGCACATGTTAACTATTTATACTATAACTTTTGATACAGTGTACCTTCATAAAATTTGCCAGACTTTTAATAAAGATTACAAGTTTCTTTTGTACACAGCAAATCAGGGTTTTTACTGAAATATTTTTTACTACAGATTTGTTTGTGAATATATCAATCCTGTTTGGTTACTAGTCCAAATGCAAAGTTATTTCAGGTTATGATTTTAAAAAATATTCTTTGTTCCTAAAATATTAAATATCATTTGTATAATTTCTAAAACCTCCTAAATACACTTCAAACATTTTTTTTCAGTAATACTTTATATTTTATGTTATTTTCTATACCTTCTGTAGGATCTGTCAATTGACCAACCTCGTAACCCTCGTAAAACTTTAGGAATTAAATATAAATTTTGTTGTTTTTTTTGTGTGCTAGAATGACTACGTATTATAACATGAAAATATGAAAATACATTGTTTAGTCTAAGTAGCATAAGTCTCATAACATTATATATATTTATTATTTTTTATTATATTTATCTTACAGTGATGCCTAGCTTACTTGTATTGACGCTGTGTGTGTGCACTCATATTACCATGTTAAATAATATAAAACTAACCTGGTTTTGGCTGTGTTTTAGTGGATTAGTATTTTGTATTGTACAGTAAAATTCAAATTATTGTACATTATGTGTGTATGTTGATTATTACTGTTTAGAAATAAGTTATGAAACATATATGTCTTAAAATATAAAACAATAAATAAAGAAGTAAAGCAAACAGTTATCTCTTTTTAGTTATGAACTCTTTACTTGGTTCTTGCTTGACATAGGCTGCTAAGCCTTTTAAAATTTTACATGTTGAGGATATAAACAGTTGAATAACCAAACAAATCATAAATGACTTCAATGACATCACAGAACTCCACTATGATTTATTAAGCCTAGTAACTAAGTTGTATTCAAGTCTAAAAAAAGTATGGAAGTTTTAGCAGACTAAAGACACAACCTACTTTCTTGAAATCTTGGTTTGAAAGAACATGATAGCCTAATCACAGATTAAAATGTCTGAGAAATCCACTGATGGGACATTTTAAATTGTCAATCGGTTATTCACATTTCATATTGTGCAGTAAGTATATATAAAGGACTGTTTACATAAGTAGAAAAAGGTGAACAGTGCCACTGTGTTTGATTCAGTACATGAGCTATATCTCAGCAGAATTAAAAGATGATGTTCCTATTTTATATTCTAGTTTGTCAATATTGGTAATTTGATTTTCCAATTTGTATGAAACTAAAGAATTATTATTTTGGCATCACACCATCTAATTTTAACCAGCACTGCATTCAATATACCACATTTATCACAAAAATCAGCATTTAGGTGTGGCCTTTAAATATTTAGTTTTAAATTAAGAAATTAACTCATATATAATATTAAAATTTGAATTATAATCTTCAATTTGATTCCAAACTTATTGACATTAATTCGTAAAATATTAGTTTAATAAAATTTTGAATGCAAGTCAACAATTGTGATGACATGGCCTTTGACCTGTGACCCATCGTGAAAGGGTTAAATAGAACAAAATATGGTAAAATATTTTGTGGTTCGGATGATTTCATGCCACAGCAATGTGAACATGTATGGTGAAACTAATGCTATACTAAAATTTTCTTACAACCTTATGAACTCATTTGGGTATCAGTGAAACTGCATGTGGATGTATTGAATGTATGTGTGTGTATGTGTATCTACACATATATGTTTTCAGCTGAGCTAGAAATTTTTTTAAGTCGTAACATTTTCTGTTAACCCTCTCTCCACAGATATATTTTTCTGAGCATGTTATGAGGTATGAGTATAGCATAAAAACATCGCTAATAAACCATATTTTCATAGTATATAATTTTTAAGTTTTTACTTTTATAAGGCAATATTGCTATGTTTTGTTTATTCTAACGTAACCAAATTACAACCTTCCAGCAACATTACAAAACCATTATTTGTTAGATGCAGGTGAATTACACTATGTAACAAGATTTTTACTTTTTCTTATTCCTGGACAGAAAGTGTTATTTCCCAATTGCTTATGCCTAAAGCAAATGGAAAAGACCTATTTTTTTCCTCAAACTTTTCTTTTGTGGCCTGGGTAATGAAATTTTCAAACTTACCCATTTTCCAAAATATTTGAGGTAGATTAGTGCTGAGTAGCTGATAGAGAATTTTCTCGAACTTACAAAAATTTTCAAGAATTTTCTAGAAGCCTTGAAGTATGATGAGTATGACTGGGAGGTTATTAAAGACTTCAAAATAGAGGCATTCCTGATGGGTCTCCAAGGAGGCTTTACCAAGTTTTCCTGTTATCTTTGCCTTTGGGTCAGCAGGGACACTGCCTCACACTACAACAGGAAGCCCTGGCCACAACGGACCGAGTTCTCTGTGGGGAGGCACAATGTCAAGTGTGAGCCATTAGTGGACCTCCAGAAGATGTTGTTCCCACTATTGCACATAAAACTGGATCTTATAAAACAATTTGTATCAGCTCTTGATAAGGAGTCTGCAGCCTTCAAGTACCTTCGAGACTTCTTCCCTAAGCTGTCTGAGGCAAAGGTCAAAGCTGGTGTCTTTGTTGGACCACAAATAAAGAAGATCCTGGAGTGCACAGAATTTCCCAAGATGCTCAGTAGAAAGGCTAGAAAAGCTAGGAGCAGCTTTATTGCAGTGGTTCAGAGCTTCTTGGGCAATCACAAACCCAAATGTTATGTGGAACTGGTTGAGACTCTGGTGAAGAACTATGGCAAAATGGTTGCAGGATGTCCCTGAAAGTCCATATCCTTGATGCTCTCATTTTGATAAATTCAAGGAGAACATGGGAGCATACTCAGAGGAGCAAGGCGAGAGTCTCCGCCAAGATATACTGGACTTTGAATGCCACTACCAAGGAGCGTATAATGAAAACATGATGGGAGACTATATTTGAGAGCTGATACGTGAAAATGATTTACATTACAGTCACAAATCTCAAAAAATTACACACTTCTAAACATTTCTGTATAACTTTAGTATAACTACCAGTAAATCTTGATTCATATGCTGCTTTATTCAGACCTTATGTAAATGAAAATGTGCAAATTTGCCTGTTTTTACATAGAAAACAGGTTAATTTCTAAATTTCATTATCCAGGTCACAAAAGCAATGTTTGAAGGGAATAATGGTCATATTCTGTACTTTTACAACATAAGCAATTAAGAAATAACACATACTATCCATGAAAAATATTTGTTACACAGTGTTATAAGAGTGATAGTCAGTCTGTTAGTATTGGTGGTAGAGTGATACTAACTCTCTTCCTTCTGGTCAGTAGTTAAAATTAGAGATGTCAGCAGATTGCTGAAATGTCTTTGCCAACAAATAATGTAAAGTTTGTTAATGTTTTCTTTAATTGTTACTTATAAATAGCATACTTTATATGAACAGTTGTAAAAAATTATATTTTAAAATACTTTTTTTTTTCTAAACTTAGGACCAAAATGGAAGCATATAAAAAAAATTTTTTACCTCACTTTCCACCAGTGTTTAGTGAATGGTTCCTGACTACTTTCTTGGATCCCACTGCTTGGTAAAGTATTTTGCTGGAATTTTTCATGGATAAATAATGTAACCATTATAGTCACTTTAAATTTGTTCAATACCCAAAATTCTATCTGAAGAGTATTCAAGCATAGATAAAAGACAGATTTATAGGTTTAACTTAAGACGGTAGTCCAAATTAAACAAATATAGATATAACAATTTTCACTTAATGATAGTTAAAATGTATGTTTTAGGTACTTGGCACGTTTGGCATACTGTCGCACTACAGCTGTGATGAGCATGGTGGGTTATGTTCTTGGTCTCGGAGATAGACATGGTGAAAATCTGCTGATGGATTCAAGCTGTGGTGATACTGTCCATGTTGACTTTAACTGCCTCTTCAATAAGGTAGTAAGACATCAAAATGGAAACATTATCCATAATTTTATTCCTATATATCTTTAATTATCTACTAACTATATTTGTCATCCTTTCTCAACTCAAAAGGTGTATTCAGTTTTGATTTTTATCACAGACATTAGACCTTGTGATTCATTTGCTTTACTAGCTTTATGCATTTAATACCATAAAATTTCTTTTCCAATACAATATATTACCTCTCTTCATAAAAAACTTTCATGACTTATACTACTCACTGTCAATGCAAATTTTTTTTGTCTCTAAACTCTCCAATACTTTTTTTCCCTCATTTTAGTGGAGTCTGGAAGTCCTTGTCACTAATTGGTTTCTAGTGATTGGGGTGGTTAACCATGTAGACCTGTCCCACTGAGTATGCATAATACCACTCAGTTGAGAGTAGGGTAGTGACATTCTGTTGATGTCATGATGCTCTTATCATGTTAATACTGTCTGTTTATTCCATTCAGTAAATAAAGCTACAAAGGCCTTTACCTGTTAATATTTTGTGTGTGTGCATGTCATGGCCTTTTACATAGCTACATTTTAAAATGTAATCAAACAACTTTATTATAATATACTGCAGTAAACTTAACATCAGGACATGTTTTATAATTTAATTATTTTAATTTCAAGATGAAATATTAAAACTTTTCCAAGTCTTCACTTCTTTGTGTTAGATGATATATTTATACTTTGAATTCTTTTTGGTTTTGTACTTTTCTTAGCATACCTTTCACACCTATCAGAGTGTCCAAAAATTGGGAATGTGAAGAATAAATAATTACAAAAGAGAATTTAAAATTTGACCCTCCTGTCATCTGTTCTTGATTTCCCATCGCTAAATATGCTCACTCTTTAAGCCTTTGGAGATGTTATAATGTGACAGTTACTCCCATTATTCATTAGTAAAAGATGGGTCAATATTTGATGTGATGATGACTTGCTGTCTTCCCTCTAGTCTTTCACTGCTAAGTTAAGAACAGCCGAGGCAGGTGGCCATCATGTATCTCTGTACAAAATTAGAAACAAACCAAATTTTATTTTTGATTTGCTAAAATATCTGTTCATTTGTCAGATGCATCAGTGAAGCCATTCCTTCTTAGGCTGTCCTTTTTATAATCGTTGCTAATAATCCTTGCAAGGCTGATGGGTATATTTGAAACTTATTACAATTTTCTGATATTGGTAGCAATAAAGTAACAGTTTGATAGTTTTCTACATGTGCCATCTATCTAAATGTTTAATAGTAGCTAAAATTTCACTATTCCTAGTAACTTACTTTGTATGGAAAGCATAAGAAGAATTCAAGAATATTTTTACTTTGACTTCGCCAAAGAAAGTGAGTCATTATTATTATAAAATGTAAAATAATTTTAATCAGATATTTAATGTATAGCTAAATCAGGACTGATTTGTCATTACCCTTGAAGGTGTCTCTGAAAAATAAATCTGCACCTAATTAAAGTTTTGTTTTGTTTTTTGTTTTTCATATTTCAGGATGTACTTGTGATGAACAGTTTCTGAGAAAAGTCATAGTAATAATGTAGTCTAGGATTTCTTTATCCAGTCATATACTTTCAAAATGCTTATAGATAACTTATTTTGTTTGGAAAGCATTAGTATTTCCAAGAGTATTGCATTCACACCAAAACTCACTTTGAAAAGACAAGCAGCTATTACAAATAAATTATTTTTTAAATTTGTTTTTCTTTTTCTGTCATTACTATAGGGAGAGACATTTGACTGCCCTGAACGTGTTCCATTTCGTCTGACTCACAATATGGTTGAAGCTATGGTATGTTGTTTTTTAATTATTTAAATTATTATTGTCATTAAATGCTATAAAAATGGTCAGTTACAAGAAAGATGTAAGTGTAGTTTCACTGGCTGTGTGGAATCTTGGCATGTTGTCTTTTGTAAACAGTAGCAAAATATCATATTTTACTGTACAGATTTGTATAAAATATGCTCCAAAGCAATATTTTAACTTAGTTATTATAGGGAAAATAACTTTCCTTTGGTAAAGTATAGTATAAGAATAATATGATTTGATTTGTAGTTAACTTCCACTCAACACAATATGCTGAAACATTGTTTGGTGTCAAGCTTCCTGTACGTGTTCCAAGAAAGGCTTGGTCTCCTGAAATTTAAAAAATGTATGGATGGAAGTTATAAGATAGTGTGGAAGATATACAGTACTGATATCTATATTTAAGGAAGGTATACTTCTGCTTCATTCATTTAGTAACATTACAGGTGTGAATTGGTGCTGCTTACATCAAAGTAGTGGTCATATCTTTCTCCATGCAATTGAAATAGGGATCTGGTGCCCTTTGCCACATGACTATTAGGGCAAAAGTAGGGATTTAACTGAATACTAATAAGGAGCTATGGAATGATTGGAAGCAGGAGGGACATAATTATGACCTAAGTAGTATCATCGCTTCTGAAAATGCAATCCAGAATTTAGTATAGTGCAAATACCTGTGGAATCTATCATGGAACCAAAAATTCATCTTGTGAATCAAAAAAATGTCATACATGTAAAAGGGTTAAAAGTGTGGGTACTGGTACCAAGAAACATCCTTTTTTATTGGTACTGAAGATACAATTGAATAATACTGTAAACCGTAAAAAGTGCTTAATAAGCATAGAAAACTCCTTCATAGGTTTATATATAGAAATAACATGTCTTTTCAGGCATGCTTCTTCAGATTAGACACTTGATGGATGAATTGACAGTATGCAGAGTGTCAATTAAAGTTTTTCAAGGATACTTGAATGTCCTCTTAGGACTATTTTCATGGTAAGGGTAGCAGTTAAGATCATATTGTATCTGATCATAAGAACAGATGGACTGGTTTAACTGGTAAGATAGGTTTGGACTTGGAGAATTGTTTCAGTTAAAGAGTATCAGGAACATGCTTGTAGCTACAGATGGGCTTATTGAACTTGTACAACCCTGATAATATGAAACTGTGATAGAACAGAACCAAAACGATAATCAGAAACAGACCTATCAGGTCACTGGTTAGATCACATTTAAAATGTAGTGTTTAATCTCGGGCTTCTTATCTTAGAAAAGACATTGAATATTTTGAAAGGGTTCAGAGAAGGGTTACTATAATGGTGCCTGGGATAAAGGGGTTGTCATGTGAGAAGAGGCCAAAGTGGTCTCTCAAACTGTTTTCTCTTGACAAAAAAGAAGAGCTTAGGGGGATCTGATTAAAGTGTTTAAGATTGTGAAGGGAGTTGACAGTTGTGATGCATCATCTTTTGTGCATCCAAACACAATACAGGTTGTAATGTGTGCAGGAAAACTTTGACATCATAAATATGGGTAAAAGTGCAATTGAAAGCCACATGTAAGGATCCAAGCACATTGCATTATTTAATCAATACCAACCAACAGTGTGAATTGACAGCTTTATGAGAAAAAAATGTATCAATTAGAAATAATGGAAAATTGCTAGTGCCTCTCAAAGTGGATATACTGTAACTACTAAATCTAGTATCACTAACAGTCATGATTATTTCTAGAATTGTGGACATTTCGACACTAAGTTTAAGGTTCATCAACAGTGCTCCAATTATATAACTTCAACTGACTTTTTAAAATCAGAAATAATATGGACCTAGAAAAGCAGAACTTGAGGTTACTTGTTCATGATGTCACAATATGGTGTGATTTTTTTAAAAAATATAATTATTCACTTGATTGTTGCTGGAAAATTCCAGGAACTTTTTCAACCTATGCACAGACCCTGCTCTTCCACTTTGACCAAACTAGCTTTGCTTCTCTTCCATTGCACATATCCTTTAGGTGAGTCTGACAGTAAACTTTTCGGTGTCTTTTTCTCATCAAGATTCAGTATATCATGGCTTCTCTTGCCTGTTTTTTTTTGTCACTAGTTTTTGGAGGAGATTCTTAGGTCAGTAATTTATCTTGCACTGCTTGCATCATTGGGAAGTATATCTCTGATTTTTGCCTTTGTCAACTGCGATGAGTTTGTGCCTCCTGTGGTCTTCAGTCATTTCCATGTTGTTTGTGTTTTATGTGACCCGTGTGTGTATGCCATGAATTTTATGTATATTCAACTAATTGCAAATTTCTCAAAGAACAAAAATGAAAAAAAATAGACAAGAATATCTCAATACATTTGCTATGAGTATCTTTTTCTCTGCATGTTATGAGGTTTTACTGAGTTACCTTCAAATTTAAATTAAACTAGTCTCTTATCATGGTATATAAATAAGTTTGGCTTAAAAACTTATGTACTCAACTTATGATCTGAGGGTTGCAGGTTCGAATTTCTGTCACCACATACTCCTTTCAGCTGTGAGGGTGTTATAATGTAACAATCAATCCCACTATTCATTAGTAAAAGGGTAGCCAAGAGTTGGTGGTAGATGGTAACTAGCTGTGCTTCCTCTAGTCTTACACTGCTAAATTAGAGACAGCTAACACAGATTGCCCTTGTGTAACTTTGCTTCTCTACTTTATTTATGACCCCTCCAAGAAGTTCAAAATACAACATAAATTATTTATTGTAATGTTGTCATCACCAGACAAAGCATAATTTTTATAGCCTTTGATCTTCTTTAGTTACAAACCTCCTCTGGCCACACTCGCCCATCACATCCTCTCATTCAGGAATTACCAATAGGTCTTTTTATGTGTAATACTGTATTACTTGTAACCAGTAGAAAGGTTTTAGTTTATCAAATGGCATACTGTGCTATGTTTAATAAATGTACACAACTTTTTCATTTAAATTTAATAAGAGTGCTATGATTTAGATAGTTTTAAAGTATGAATAGTAAATCTCCTATTTTTAAGTGATAAGTTATTGTAAGTTTAGTTACTGATTCATCAGTTGTTCAGTTGTTGTGAATTGCCATCTTTGTTTAGACCTGAATTTTTCTTATAGTTTGTAGAAAATTCTAGGCCTCAGTTAGGCAGTATATATATACATGTGTGTGTGTATATATGATCAAATTGGCACAAGTAAGAAGTTAGTGAAATCGAAAGTAAGCCTGCATGTGGAGGATTTCTTAAGTGAGTTTCACAGCTTGTATTGTAATAAAGATACAAAGGATAATAATTTTTCTTCTCAAATAATGTTCTAAAGTAATTGAACCTACCTGTATGGACTGACAAAATGAGACAATTATTTTAAAGCTCTGTATACAGCTCTGATAATCAGTAGTGTAACAAATTTTTGTATGCATATTTGACTAGTCTTAAATATATTATTTTAAAACAAATGGATTGTGTGCTGTTCATTTATTGCCAACAAATCACAGGCAGTTCAGCCTTACAACATTGTTCTCTACAAAGAGAATAGACTATGTACCTTCCAACTTAAACTTTATTCCCATGGGAAATAAATCGATGAGCTTAGCTAAATTTTTAATGGTTTTTGCATATTATTATTCTGTGTTTGTTGGTGCATTATTTAACTTCAGGAATATGCCAAAGTAGCATTCCATGTAACTAGCAAAACAACATAACAATAAAAATACAGTTTTTCATCTTATAGTTTTTCAAATTTCTTTTGTATTACCCCTAGAACTTTCAAAATACACATCAAAAGTGTTGTTGTTGTTTTTTTTAAGGTAAATGCCTCACTTCTATGTTTCACTTCCTCTATGAAATTACTAACTGAAGCTATTATCATCAACTTATACTGTTGTATAGTACAATGAAACATTTAAAATTAGGACAGCAAAAAGGTACATATCTTTTAACATTTTATTAAATATTTTTAAAAGATTTTCTTGTGGTTATATTCTTAATTGCATGTCTTTACATTTTGCATAAATAGTGTATTTTAATGTTTCAGTTTTCTTTCCTGACCTTTAGTGTTTTTATTATTTATCATGTTGCATGTCAGTGAGCATCCCCAGACACTATTATAATGTTGTTGGCAGAGAAACTTTAGCCATCAGCAATATTGTGGTGCCACATTTTGAACCAAGGATTTGTTGGCTTATATGTCTTAAAACATAAGTAATGCAATTGAGGAAAATATGAAATGAAAAGCTAAATACAGTTCAACTGTCTTATCATATTAACATATTTATAGGTGAGAAACAATGCTAAAGTCCTAGCAAGGACAGAAGTAGCATATTTTAAATAGCTTTATAACAGTAGTAGTTTGACTAGTTCTCTGTGGAATTCTTCATGCCAGTTTTAGAATAACTACTTGGAAATTGTATTTCAAGTATAAAGTGTTCTTTCTGTTGTTTATAAACGTATAGCTCAACCAAGAAATTGCAACTTTTTGTGTGTGTGCGTAGAAATTCACATAGCATTTGTCTGAGCTCCAAGAATTATATGTTTGTCATTTCTCTAAATGTGCCCTAAGAAGTTTGAAAGAATAATGTGTGAACAGAACAGTTTCTGCCTATGTGTAGAAATATAGTGCACATGAAAAAGTATTCAAATTAAAGATACTAGAAGTTAAGAATCAGTGAATTTAAACATCACGTAACAACAAACACTGAAGTTCAGTTATTTTTGTTTTGAAATAAAAGAATTAGAACTTAGACGATCTAAAATTTTGAACTACATTGTAAATTTTAATGCTAATGTTATTAACATACACTGATTGTAAGATTGCTTAATTAACTTTTGAATGAAACAAAGTAAAATATTATGATATGTGCAGAACTCCTGACCTATAAGCTTAAGGTTTATTCAGTAAAAAATTATGTAGTGCAGCAGTACCATTAGTATAAAATCAAGGTTAAATGTCAGGGATGACAATAACAAAAAAAAGGTAACTACTGCATTTCTTGTTTTTTTATATATATTCTTTACTTATTATCATAGAATTAACTACAATGTAAAAAATCAAACTTTTTTTGTCAGAGAAGGATAGATTATGTAAAATAAGGAATAACAATAGTAAATGTTCACAAAATATGCTTCCAAGTAGCCCATGCATTATGTAATTTAAAAGGGTGATGTGAGGTGCATGATTACCAAGTAATTTACAACTTACATGTTTGGAATATTTGTTAGACACAGTTCAAAGAGCAATAAGGGTTAAGTATGATCACAGGTATACTGTTAAGAGTTTAAAACTATTTAGTATACATAAATGTTTCATATTACCATTTGAAGTCATTCTAAAAAGAAAAGAGGCTCAGTTCAGTTTATTTTAATTTGTGTGTTTATGTGGTTACAAGGTTGGGAAAATTGACCATCTTCATATATAGTTAGGGTAGAGAAAATAACAGAATAAATTATAAAGATTTACTGAAACAAAAACGTTTTAAATATTTAAGAGTTTACACGAATAACATTTGAGATGTTTCAGATGAATAAAAGTATTTTTAACCTTAACACTAAAATCATTTTGAACTTGGAGCAATAAACAATTTAACTTCATTCATGGTTAAATTTTTTAGTTGAAATGCTTTGTTAAATATCATACATATTTGTCCACAAATGACTCTTAATTATTACTGGAACATGTTAGAAATTGTAGTTTGGGAACTATAAAGAGTCAGTTTAATGTCACAAACTTAGCCAATTTGGCTTAGCCTGTAGCAGCAGAGCTAATCAACTGTTACATGAGGAACCATCAAAACCTGCCATGTGGCCAGTGTTACTTCACCAGGAATACTTATCTGGAATTTATTTTGAATGAGGTTCAGAAAGCATTAAACCCCTTCTTAGTGTCAGCTGTAGAGAAAGAATTTTATACAAAATTGCCTCAGCATTGTTCCAGTGCCATTAGTGTTACACAGAAGAATCCTTACTTTCCCAGTCCAAACTACCAGCAAGTAGTGCTTTTCTCCCAATAAGAGACTGGTTGTGGACTCATCACTTGTTTGAAATGCAGGGCAAGACAATTCTCTGGAAGTGTTGTACAGGAACATATATTTGTCTCAGGAAGCAAATGAGGACATCTTCTCCTTCATTTTGTTTATACAATATCTCACATGAGTATTTCATTAAGATTGAATATTCTGGTGTCCTACCCACACTACATACTCAAACATTTGGTTCATTCTTGCGACACACTTGATTTCTTGATTAATATTCTGTTATAAAAAGAAGGTTAAGAGATGATCTTATTGAAGTTTAGAATATCTGGGGAGAATGAATATCCTCTGACTTCTTTGTGCTAAAGATCAATCACAGTCTTAATGTCATTATATTCCTTCAAATACACAGAGTGTCCAATTGGAACAGCTGCATAGACATTGTCATTATGAAGTAGAAGACTTCAAACTTTGCTTAGAACAATCTAGAAATAATCGCCAGAGGATATGAGATTTTGTGTCTGTTTTTCTTGCCAATGCCCTTGTATTGACCAGACAAAAATAGCACTCAGTTGTGTGGTCCATCGGTTCTCGCCAGGTCATGGAATTCGAAAGGTAAACCCTTACGCTTCCCTTTGTCCAGTCACGCAGCATTTCCTCAAGAGTTATGACACACAATATGTGGGGCCCATTTCTTGTCTTGGTTACCAAGAGCAAGTCTAAAGTACGCTTTATAAGCGCCTCACAAACGATGTTATATTACTTTGATGAATAAGCATGAAGCATCCACAAATATAACAGAAAGCGTCCGCTTGTTCTCACATTAACGCCTCCTTGTAGCCATGATCAGATCTGAAACAAAATTAAAACAATTTCAATATCTCTGTTGACGTTTAACACGCTTAAGACTTACTATTGTCTTACCTTTAACTAAGTTTTGGACAAACCTATCATAGCTCATAATAGTTTTGATTTTTTTAATAGTGGATTAATGTATAGTATGAGTTTCCATTGGCAACTGTGGAGGTTGACACTTCACACAAGTTTAAAAGTTAATCGGTAATTTTCTAAAAAAAATGTATTTTAATTTTTGCTTTTCTCAAGTCCAGGGTGTATGAGGACAACCTTGAAGTATCAAATGTTCCATTTCTGGCTGTCTGTTTTATCTTACATTTTAAAGCATTACATAAATATGTAGCTCAGATGTGGTACACCACACACAGATGATATGTTTAAGTAAGAAATGCATTATCTAGTCAAAGATAAAATGATTACTTTCGTAGAAGTTGGGAAAAGACAAGTTAATTGGATTGATGGATGGATAAGATTGGAGAATAAAATGTTGCTATAAAATTCATACTTCCATTGTTTACATGTTAACATTTTATGTAAAGTGATTCAGAGCTATTTCTTTTTCTTATATTATTAATGTTATCAGGGTCCTCTTGGATATGAGGGTATTTTCCGAAAAGCTTGTGAGGTAACTATGAAAGTAATGAGGAATCAGAAAGAAGCTTTGATGAGGTAATGTTTAGTATCCATGTGCTCATTCATGTATAGTTGTTTACTTACTCACAAAGTATACTATATATTTACAAAAATACATGTATTTGTATGTATAGCTGGCAGTATGTTACTTCAGATTTGCTATATATACAAGATGATTTTGGTAAAATAATCATTATTGTAAAAAGTGTATAAATAATTGTACTGTACTCTTTATTTATTAGTTGGTTTAGGAGGTTACTAACTTTAAAGTCACAAAACATATAACACATTTAACAATCAAGAGAAAAAAAACGTATTCAGTTTCAATATCTGTGTTATTCTGTAGTCATTGAATTAATTTTGAATAATGTGTCTTATCTGTAGAATGTGCCATAAAGAACTTAATATTTATAATAACATATAGTATTGTACTTTGTTAAGACACTTATATTAACAGCTGAATAAAGTTAGGTCCATGAGTGCAGCATTTATAATGAGATATAATAGTGATTTTTTACAGAATTTTACACAATGTATTTCTGAACCTTGGCTTGTTGACATATGTGGCCATCTGAAATGAAATTTTATTATTTGTGACTAACATTGAAGTTCTGCTAAATTTCTTAAAAAGCTCTATCTACTATGGGTATCTGTTGTGTACCCATCCATCTGATTACTTCATTGGGTGGTTTCTTGTCCACTTTACTCCTTGTCAAGCCTTCCAGATTGTTCCCTATTTACCAGATGAGCCTTGGTTTACAAGGTTAAGTTAACTGCTTCTCTTTCACCTCTTCTCTCGTTCGCTTCTCCCTTCTTTCTTCATTGGTCATGCTACATCCAACCTTCACATTCTGTGTCTTCATACCTACCTTTTATCAGGTCCTTGATGATCTGGTTTTAAACGTCAAGTCGCTTCCTTGTTAAAAAGCTCCACCTGTCCGTTTTATTGGTGGTGTAGACAAAGCAAGTGGCAGGTCTTCCACATTTGTTTTACTGCCAGGGGTTTCATCCCTGATTGGCCTACCTTAGCTCCTGTGGCAGAAATTCTTACTTATCCCTTTGACCATGGATCTTCAATCTCCATGTTTTCCATATATATCAGGCAGTCTTTATCTCTTACCTTTCATTTTTCTGATACTGTTTCTACTTCTCATGTTCCTGTGTTCTTTCCAGATATAGCACCTTCATTGGTATCCTACTTTTCTGGATTGGGTTATTCACTTGCTTCCATTTGAACCACTTCCTCATGTTCAGTGTTGCATCATTCCTATACTAAATAATTTATTGTCTTAGCCTGTGGACATTGATGGTTAGATTTATTTGCCATTGGTTTTATGTACCCTTCTCACTCTACCTGTCATTCCTTTATCGTTATTTTATCTCACTGTCTGTCACATCGATTCCTTTCTGTGGGAAGTGTTACCTGACCAGATATTATTTAACTATAAATCTGCACTTTCTATTCCATGGCTTTGCATGCTTACAGTTGAGATGGAGTGTTCTACAAGACCAGTTGACAGTTAATTATTTCACAGTGATTTGCTTCCTGATCATACCAGAAGAACCATTTGGTTGAGAGTAGGATAATAGTGATATGCTGGTTAGGATGCAGTGTGGCCTCTAGAGAAGTTGAGTTGTCACCTTGCTGGTTGATGTGGTCTCCTGATCACATTTACACAACTGGAGTTGAGCCACTTACTTACTGGATGAAATGGCCTTCTTCCATCATTTACACAATCAATGGAAATGAACTATTGCAATTGCAGTTCATCCCTTTGGTTGGTAGCCTTCATTTTACCTTTACATGGAGGTTGGTTCTCAGTGTTAAGTGAAAAAATCTTTGTAAGTCTTCACACTTTTTTCCTCTCCCAGTTGCTCTGTCTTTGTCTTGGGTCACAGCAGTGATACATGGGATTGTTCCAGTTCTATCTTTTACTGTCGTTCATTCTCTTTTTATGAGGATATTGTTCTCTTTGAATGGTGCTGATTTGTGCAATGATTGGATAAGTTGATTCCACATGATGGACATCCTTCCAGTACTGGATAAAAATTTCTGGGTTGCTAGATCAGTGATGATCCTTATGACATTCCCTAGAAATACATGTGGGTCTTAATCCCTGATACTTGAGTTTTAGGTGAAAACAGTATGATCCTTTTCCTACCCTCACATGGATGTTAGTATCCAGCAAGGAGATTTTTGGGTGTAGGTGACTTGCCTATTGTGGTCTGCCATACCCTAGCCACTCTACACCTCATAATTTCTGCCCATGAACAAAGAGTGTATGTAGCTCAGAAGTGGTGTAATTTATCATTTCTCATCTTTGCATCTGTTTTTCTCATTCTTGGGGTATACTTCAATATTTTCTGGAATACTTCTGTCATATCCTTGCACTGGTTCCTCTCTCTTTTCAGTATGGGATTCAAGCTAATCTAGTGTATAAATAAAACACAAGTAAATTGCCAGTACATTTGTCAAGTGTAAATTTTCTGTTTTACTTACATAATACTTTCATGTAAGGTACATTTTCTCTACTAATAAAATAGCTATTGCTGTTCAGTGCTGCCCTCTACATGCAAATTTTTTTCGGATGCTACAATTCATGAGCTCATATGCACCCCAGAATCAATTTACACAGAGTATAGTCATGTGAGCATATCATGCTACTGTTGGTTTAGGGATAACACATGATAGAGGGCAGCATGGAATGAGAACAGCTAATCTTGTCTAACAAGCATTACCTAACTTGCATTGACAATGTGCATGTGCATTCATGTTATATATTCAGTAATATAAACTTTAATATACTACTTTCATTGATTAGAGCAAAGGTGTTGGTTCAAATCCAAGATACCAAATTTTCAGAATTCAAAGAATGTTATACCGTATTTAAAAAAAGCAAATTTTACATAAGTACTGTGTAAAATCAGTTTTTTCAACAAAAATACAAAAAAATAATGAAATGAACTGAGAGAACTTATGCAAAGTTCTGATGTTATTAGCCAGTATTTAACATTTCTGACTATGAAACATGACAGCTCAGTTTACCAAGCACCTTTTCATGTTGATAGGAAATTTGTATTTAAATCTTAATTCTACTGTTTTTTTAAATTCAGAAGAATTCTAACATCAAAGGATGTTGTGAAACCTTTGAAGTATTAAATAACTTAGTTGTGTTCTTAAAACATATTTAAAGTATTAAATAACTTACAGTTGTGTTCTTAAAACATATTTCCAGATAGATTTTTATTGTTATATAACATCATTACATTTTAGTGTCTTGAAACCATTTGTTTACGACCCTCTTGTTGAATGGAGCAAATCAACTAAAAGCTTACGGTCAGTGTCTTTGGACTCTGGGGAAATCAACAATGAAAAGGTATTTTTTTCTAACTTACATATATTTGTTAAATAGATTTCTAACAATAGTTTAGTGTTTCGGTTTGTAGATGGACAACCATATAGTTTTCTGTTCATCATTTCAATATCACAGAGTATGTTTATTTATAAACAGCATTAAATGGATCAGTTATCAATTTAATTTTTAGTTTGTTGCTTTCTGTAACATATCTATCTCCCCAGTAATATATAAATAAAACATGAATATATTTGCAGTGCTTTTCTTAAGTGTAAAATTTCTGTTCAACTTACCTAATACTTCCATGATTTGGTACGTTATCTACACTCACAACAATAGTTATTCCTGTTCAGTGCTACCCTCTATATGCAATTTTATTTTTCGTACCACAAGCAAATCATCATGCAACAACCGTCCATCACTAGGAAGTACAACACTTTCCTGGCACGTGATTTCTTCTGTTTGATTTTACCAAACTATCACTTCTTGTTTGGTAGTGCTGACATCCAGATGTTTTTATTTGTGCTTTCTTTTCCGTGTTTGTCATTGATCTGACCAATTTTTGTCATTTCTTTGTACTTTCCCTTTTTTCCTATATTGTATTTTATCACATTATGATAGGTCTTTTCTTCAGGACTGAGGATGACCACAGTAAATCTTTTGAATTGTTATGCTCATGTTTCTATTTTCGTATCCCTCATGGTGCTGTCTTAAGTTTAATCACCATGGGTTTGTGTACTAGTTTTGTGTGTTTTGTCCTTCAAGCTTCTGTTTCTCTACTTCCTCATTCACTTGCCTTGACTGTTAATACTTTCAGACAACATTAGATCTGATTATACCTTAATATTCTAATTCTACTTGTCATCTTTCCTTGGTGATTTTGTTAATTTTGCCATTTGTTCTCAGACATTTCTGACTGCTCCTTCCTGACTGGTACAGATCTGTTTGTTTTTTGTTGGCTGCTTCAGCTCGTTCTGTCCTTTTTTTTTTGTTCTGGATAAATTTTTCCTGCTTGTACTTGATCTGGAGTCTCTCGTTAGTACAGCAGTAAGTCTACGGATTTACAATGCTAAGATCAGGTGTTTGATTCCCCTCGATGGACTCAGAACATAGCCCCATGTGGTTTTGCTATATGAAAACACACACACACACCTACTCTGGGTTGCTTCACTACATTCAAGGTTCTTCTAGTTGGTTCCTTTACCTGCTGTTTCATTCCATATCACCACTCTTCTGGTGACTTTCTCATTCCTCTTCTATATTTTGGATTTGGCTTTTGGTTTGATTGGCCATTTTCTTTCTTGTATCTTTTTTTCCCTTAATCAATCCCATGTGTCTTCACTCTGATTAGGCACCTTCTTTTTCCCCCATCTCACCCTCTTCCATCAAGTACTGAGATTACACCTCATACATTTTTCTCCCTTTTTCTGTTATTGGGTAGCTGTGTTTTCCTTGTTGCGGTACCACTTTCTGTGTGTCACCATTCTTCACTTCTTGGAGAGACTGTGACTGGGTATATTTCTATGTCTATACCTCTTATTTTTCAGGGGCATGTCCCTTTTTTTTCTTCTTTGTGGATCCTCTTCTGTGGCAAGAGGTGCCTTTTCAGATTTACTTAATTTAGCAAATTTTCACTGGAAATTAATGATTACAATTTTTACATTGTTGATATAGGGTGTTCCACAAGGGTGCTTGTTAGTTTTCCTTGAGATACATATGTTTCATTCATATACCTTTTCTGGACCATACTAATCCATGAACTTCATGGGCAAAGCAGAATGTGATAGCTGCCCATTCCTTGGATCAAAGAAAGTAGTGTGGTCTGCTTTTCAAATTAAGATTTTTGTGGTTTCTCATTTCACCATCTCTTATGTTGATGTTCCTATATTTACCAACAGTATGGTCCTCATCTTGCCCCCTCATTGATGGTGTTTCCCAGCAGATGGGTATTGGATGCAGTTGATTTGTTGTGTGTAGCCTATTTATACCTAAAGGCAAATTCTTTTGCTCTCACAAGATGAAAAGTGTATATAGTATGGAAGTGATAGTCTCCCATATCTGGTTTTTTACTGTGAGGATCTACTCTTTTAGGATGTATTTTATTTCCTCACACTGTTCCCTCCACCTATTTAATATGGGATTCTAGCTATTTATGGATTAGTAGTTTTCATTTTCTCTAAAATCTCAAAGTGATAGTTCAGTAGAATAAAAGAGAGGGAGTCACATATTTAAGTAAAATGTCTTACACTGACAATTAGATGAGGATTGTTGTATGGTAATTTGCATACGAGATCCAAAAATTACCACACTGATCTTTGGATATGCGAGTGCTCAAAGCTTGTGGAATGATAAAATTTGCATACAGAGAACAGCACTGAATAGGAATGTTTATGAGAGAGGAGGTAAGTACCTATCATAAATATACATCTTCAATATAGAAACAAAAAGACTGTCCATGGAAATTTCATTGTTGGGCCATAAGAAGAGTGAAAACTATTTATTAAGTTACTTGAATTTCATATAAGGTCAACTTGATATATCTCAAGTGTAATTAAAGAATTATTTTGCAAAATGTAAAGTATTATAGTTACTCAAACTTAATAGAATAATTCTGTATAGTTTTTAAAGTACTTTTGGTTTTAACTTCTTAGTTAACCATAATTAACTACAGCGTGCAAGCACGTAGAAGCTGAGAATATTCGGAATGGAAAAGTTAACATAATTACTAAATATTTGCATTCAGGGTACTTTTCAAAGATTCTGTTCAATTCTCTCACCCACTCTGTTGTGTCTACCCAAATACAACTGATAAGTTAAATATAATATTTCCTTCAGTTGTAGCAACAAGTTTTATGAAGCTTATCTGCACCCTTTGTTTCTTTTATTTACAGGCTTTAATTCATGTTCGTGACATTGAACAAAGGTTGAAAGGTGTTGTACGAAGCAAGCTGAAAGGTCAGGGATTGCCTCTGTCAATTGAAGGGCAGGTTAACTACCTGATTCAGGTTAGTTATATTGTCTGGTCTGGAATATTACACGTTCTGAAATTCACTTACTTCTATCTGAAAAGTTACAACTGATTCCAAAACTTAATATACCACATGTATATTTCATCTGCCATTTTACAAGAAAGCATAGCTGTTTTGGTACTTTTTCCTCACTTGTCTGTCCTGAAAATACAGTGCTTCCATTTTGTGTCTTTGGTTTTGGTTAAATATTTGTAAACCATTCTTTCTACTAATAGTTGACTGAAGTGTTTTTTTAAATTACAAACAAATGCAATGGCCATTGGCATTTTTGTTTTGGTATTTCTGACTCTACAATTAAAAGTTTGTAAACATAAGTTTGTAGAGTAGGCTATGTAGATAAGGTAGAGAAAAGTCTAGTATGTTGTATAATGACTGCTATTTACACAAAATATACATTAGGGATCACCATCTTGTTGTCCATTAATTCAATAAAAGCTTAAGGACAACAGCTGCAGTCATAAAGTGATAAAGAACAGATTTCATTAGTCCAGTCTAAAAGTCAGAAGAACTGCTTCAATAGCTTAATGTCACATGGCTCATTGTGAACAGCAACATCATTGAGAATTGTGTTTGAAGAGCTAAATGTAAGGTACTAGCATAGTAGAAAAGTATTCATTAAAATCATTTAATAATATTGTGTCGTGAAATGTATTGGATATATTCAAAGTTGATGATATTTTCAATTCTAGGAAGCAACAGATGAGAAGCTCCTTTGTCAAATGTATGTAGGCTGGGCTGCTTACATGTAAGGTTTTGAATTATAAACTGTCATAAAAATTCATGTGAATTATTATAGATTTGATATAATGTAAATGTTTTGTTAGCTTTTTAATTTCATTTTTGTCACAATCTGTACACGTTATGTGTTAAGTCAACTGGAGAAAATAAAGAAAATGTGTTATTTTTTAAATTTTTATAAAAATAATTCATTCTTGTATCAATTATTTACTTCTTCATAAATCACAAAGAACTGAGCTGTGCAAGTAAATTTGGTTTCATTGTTCAGTTCAGTGTTTTCAATGTTTAAAATGTTTAGATCAAAAACTTTTTTCAAGAGCAGCATTCACAATTTCTTATCCTTCCTTTGTTATATATAATGTCAAAATAATTTTTAAGTGATATTGATGTGTGTTTTAAGAATTAAATATATTGGTTGTGTATCTTTATAATTAATGGGACGACCATGACTGTTAGGTTTGCACATTGTAGGCAGCATCTCTTTGAACAAGCATTGGATGCTATTTTTTGTCAGTTTGGTTATTTTGTAGATATGAAAGTTCACTACTGAGGATTTCTGTAAACTGAGTTTTAGGATCCTGGAGGGATTTGTTATAGAAATTGGAGTCATCAAGTTGATAGTTAGTTTTTTAATGATTATATTTTTTGTCACACAGATAATACAAGTGTTAAAGTTAACTATAACTGTAGGGGACTTTCAGTAGTATTTTTGAAATAAAATGAACCTACTGTAAGGATACAGCTGGAAAAGCAAAAGGAAAACAAGGTTCTTTTATTATCCTGCAGACCCATATAAAGCTTTACTTTTTACTAATAATCACATATGGTAGCATGTATTTAAAAACATCCACTCTTTTTGGGACATATTTCTGTTCTAAAGAAAACCTGTCACTCACCTGTTGTGTCTAAAGAATACCCACATCTGAACTGTAATTGAAACATTATTTTTTAGAAACTTTGTCTGATGTACATGCACTGTGAAGACAAATATATTTAAAGGGTGTATGTTTGTGAACTGTATGTTTTATGAGAGTATTACTTCAGCCTACAATTTGGTGCTTTTGTACTCAGAGTGTTTCAATTGAGTGTATTTATATATATCAAGTTAAATCTGCTCAATGAATTACACTGGTATGATTTTATTAACAATGGTTTAAATGTTTAAAGCTGAATATACACATTATTTGCAGAAAAGTAACCTATCATTAAAATACATAGATATAAACATTTTAGAAGTATAAATTTTAAATTGCAAATCTCAAAATGTTAACACAGCTACTGATATTATATTGTGTTTTGAATAAACAAATGTCTTTCCTATTTTGGCCAAATCAATTTTTTTAAAAATTATGCAATAAACAGAAACCATATATATGAATAATATGCACCCAATTTAACTGAAGAAATAATTTTTGAAATTGTTATATATGTTTAACTATATTATTTGGTCAACAGTTTTGGTGTTTCATCGATTTTAACAGATAAGTAATAATACTCATGGAAATAGGCCACAGATACCAGACATCAAAATGTGACACACTTGTAAAATGAGCTGCCTATTGTGAGATTGAATGATACCACTTTACAGAAGGATAAATTGATTATTTCCTGAAAAGTAATTGGTTTATCTGAATATTTAGTTCTCTGAAGGGCAATTTCGAAGGAGTAAATATCACTCCTTATGTTGCTAATATTTATTCATTTAGGGCAGTGAAAGCTCTAGGTCTCTAGTATTACAATCATTAATAATTAGGTTATGAGCTATAATTCTCTATTCTTCTAGACAGATATTTATTTCTGAAATTTAAATGGTTAACATGGTTATAGGTGAGATCAAAATGTTAACACTTCTTTAAAAATAAACATAAAAAAATTTGTGATTAATACTTAACAGATCAGGAAAAAACCAAAATGTTAGTGATACCTAAACTCTAAAGAAAATCAATATGTTTGTCATATTTAACTCCTATTAGCTTTATTTTGTATAAATAAACAATAAGCTTCTTTATTTTGTATTGAATCATAACTTATTTTTTTCTGAAGTCAAGATCAAGTTAGATATTCAGACCAAATCTAAACACTATTTTCATGTTTTAATATGCACAGGTCTTTCTGGGTGCTTTTCATTTTTACAATACTTTGCCCACCTATAGATAGATCTTAACCAAACGTAGTACATGTGGAAATACATACAAGTTTTGAGTTTGTATTTAGATACTTTTATGGGCGTTTTTTTCACCATTACTTCCCCTTATCTGGAGGGATCTTCACCAAATTTGGTATGAAGGTTCATTAGATTGATGAAGAGATACATAGAAATATTCAATTTTTCATTTTTAAATTATTCGTGTACATTTTTTATTGTTTACCTTACCTTAGCATGGATGTAATTAATCTCCCTGCCAAAGTCAATGTAGATCAATTCACAGGAGGTGAGGTAGTGGTAAAATAAAAACTCAAATACGCAAAAACGTCCTTAAATCCACAAACACATACTGAAAATTTGTATTCCCCCCATGGACCAAATGAATCTCGATACCAGTATGGTCAAAAATCCATCCACAGAAAGTGAAACAATGGTAAAAAAAACAAAACAACACGCCTGTAAAAAAAACACAAAATAAAAATTGGAAAACGTATGCATACCTCCCCATGCATTAAAATTAACTTCTATAAAGAATTTGGTGAAGGTTTATTTGCAGAAATTACGGTAGTGGTGCAAATATCCCCATAAAATCTGCATAATGCAAAATATAAAACTAAACATTTCTGTGTATCTCCTAATGTATCTTCGAATCGAGTTTGGTTAAAATCCGTATAAGAGGGATGAAATAGTGGTAAAAAGCTCACGTTAAAACTGCAAAATACCAAATGCAAAATAAAAATTAATGTTTCTATTCACATGGATCCAATGAACATCCATACCAAATTTGGTGAAGATTCATCTACAGGAGGTGAAGTAGTGAAAATAATGGACAAACGTCCATGAAAAACTCAAAGTGTTTGTATCTTTCTATGGATCCATTGAATCTCCATACCACGTTTGGTGAAAATCTATTCACAGGAAGTGCGGTAGTGGTAAAATCTCAGAAGCACAAATGCACACAAAAACCTCAAAGTACAAAATGAAAAATTACGAGTATCTCAACAAGGAACCAATGAACCTCCAAACCACTTTTGGTGAAGATCAATCCACACCGTACAAGGTACTAACATGAACATACAAAAGTCGGTATAATTGTGTAGAATAGCTGGAGTACCCGTCCTCTGGGCGGAAGTTATGTGAATTCATAATTAAAGGTTATCTTACGACATTAAAAGTACTTTCCATTATATGTAATTTAAAATAAAACTCAAAACTTCGGTTCTCTATATGGATTCATTTAATCTCTATCAAATTTGGCAAAGATCAATCTACGAGCTGAAATATTAGTAAAAAAAAATAAAGTATACAAAATCACCAATAAAAACTCAAAATTGTATCTATTTTTCTGTGGACCCAATGAACCTCAATACCAAATTTGATTTTAAAAAACCGGAGAAACGCCGATATAAATGGCAAAACTGAATATTTATATGTATCTTTATAGATGCAATGAACCTGCAGACCAAATTTCGTGAAGATTCTTCTGTAGTAGTTGAAGTAGTGGTAAGTAACGCGTATAAAAACTGCAAAACCTAAAATGCAGTACTGAGAATTTGCAAATTTCCTTATTGGCCCAATAAACCATACCACATTTGCTGAAGGTCCATTGAAAGAAAGTAAGGTACACAACCCAAAATGAAACGCTGAAACTTTATATATACAGTGAAACCCCTCTAAGCGGCCACCCCTTGAAAGCGGTCATTCAATCACAGTTCCCTTTTTTGTTTACATAATCCCTAATTATGTACAGTGGAACCCTTCTAATCAGGCCAGTTTGTCTAGGTACCGAAGGTGGCTGCTTCAGAGGGGTTGCACTGTATTTCGCCATGGACCCAACGAATTTCCATACGAAATTTGTTGAAGATAATATCCACAGGAAGAGAAGTAGTAGTAAAAACCGCAAAAATGCAAAACTGAAAGGTTTTGTGTGTCCTCTGTTACGTATTAAACTTTATTTCGGACTACTTTCCGATTTATTATATATTTATTATTATTTGAATTTAGAAGTTAAGTGTTAATATGTATCAAATTTATGATATTTGTCAAAAAGACTGGTACACACAGTATTCTTTTTTAACCGAAATATATTTTAATATATAAAAAGCAATACAATTTATAATGGTTGTTACTGAGCTGTTATTAATGGTGGTGGGCCCAGCATGGCCAAGCGCGTTAAGGCGTGCGACTCGTAATCTGAGGGTCGCGGGTTCGCATCTCGGTCGCGCCAAACATGCTCGCCCTTTCTGCCGTGGGGGCGTTATAATGTGACGATCAATCCCACTATTCGTTGGTAAAAGAGTTGGCGGTGGGTGGTGATGACTAGCTGCCTTCCCTCTAGTCTTGCACTGCTAAATTAGGGACGGCTAGCACAGATAGCCCTCGAGTAGCTTTGTGCGAAATTCAAAAACAAAGAAACAAACTAATGGTAGTTTATGTAAAAGACGTGCAAATGGCCAAGTGATTAATGCACTAGATTCGTAATCTGAGGGTCACGAGCTCGAATCCCCATCACACTAAACATGCTTGCCCTTTCAGCTGTGGGGTCGTTATAATGTAATGGTCAATCCCACTATTCGTTGGTAAAAGAGTTGACAGTGGGTGGTGATGGCTAGCTGCCTTCCCTCTAATCTTACATTGCAAAATTAGGGACGGCTAGCGCAAATAGCTCTCGTGTAGCTTTGCGCGAAATTCAAAACAAACCAACTTTTACAAACTTACAGACAGTGACGTATTCAGGTAGGGGCTAGAGGGAGTCCATCTTCTTTATGGGGACCCATTGTTAATTTTATTCTATGTAGAATTACATGGGATGTAGGACCCACACAACCTTAAATCCACCACTGCCTACAGACAATACTTATATCCTGTCTGGAGAGCCAATTAATTATTTGCTGATACAACTGTACACTTCTTTTGACGGCTAGCTAGCTTGAAGCATCCGCAAGTTTTCCAGACGATAATATCTAATGTCCTCATAGAAATACTAACTTCCGAAGTTAATTCACTGAAGTTAAACGGTTTGTAATGTTTGAAATCAATAAACGTTAATGGTCAAATTCTCTATTTTTCCGATTAATAGGCGTTAATCACAAAATGTAGTTTCCGATGATTATAGCATGGTGACTGAAGCTGAGTAATAATCATCTTATCTTATTAGTGTCTCTTTTTTGTTTTGTTTCTTACGAATCACGCAAGTTTCTTTAAGTTCCAACGATGTTAGAAAACGCTAGAGCGTTTTCGTAAAACAAATATTTTTTATTCTTTCTCTCAAGAATACTCTACAAATTTCGAGAACAGGCGGGGGTTGCGCAAATTACACTCAAGAATATACGTCACATGCAAAAAAGAAAACGGTACTGAAACAAGCGTAGGCATTAAAATTAACATATAATGGTAAATATGCTACACATTTCATTGCTTCAATGAACCCTCATACTAACTTTGAAGGTCTATTCACGGGAGGTTAAGTAGTGATACAAAACTAAAAAATATATCCTCAAAAAATTGCAAAAAAGAATGTGCAACACTGTTAGTTGCCATGTATTTTACTATTGACCCAATAAACTTATATACTAAGTTTGTTATAATCCTTTCATAGAAGGTGAGAATTTAAATACTTTCATAAAACCGCCCGCATTATGCAAAATACAAAACTAAAGATTCATATACCTCACCATGAATCCAATGAACGTCCATATCAAATTTAGTGAAGGACCGTCCAGAGGAGTAAGGTGGTAGTAAAAACCGGAAGAACCGTAAATCGCAAATAATCAGTGATGACGAGAAAACCCACTTGTAAAGTAAAGTAGGTAAAAACGTATGGAAATCGCAAAATGCAAAATTGAAAATTTGTATGTTCCCCTGCATGGACTTAGTAAACCTTGAAAATCCATCCACACTCTTCAAAGCAAGAGACCACTAGTGGTACAGCGGAATGTCTTCGGACTCGCATCGCCAGTAACCGGGTTTCGAAAGCTGTGATTGCAGAGTACAGATAGCCCATTGTGTAACTTTGTGCGTAATTGAAACAAACAGTCGAAGCAATTACATGGACCCACAATATGCGTTAGTATTATGTTTAAAGACTAGCTGGAGTAGCTTTCACCACACACGTCTTCTGTTTCTCACCAAACCATTTCATTTCTTGATATAAATATTTACGTGACTAATGAAGGCAATCTCACAAAGTCTGTACCTTACAAACCAACAGCTACTTACATTTTCACTTCAGTCATCCTTAATTCTTTGAGAAAAACATTCCCAAATCCCAGATTACGAAGGCTTTGCAGTAATAACGTAGATTATAATGGCAAATCTATCAACATGCTTCACTTTTTCAAAGCACGTGGCTACCCTAATTTTCTTAATCGACCTTACAAACCAATAGCTACTTACATTTTCACTTCAGTCATCCTTAATTCTTTGAGAAAAACATTCCCAAATCCCAGATTACGAAGGCTTTGCAGTAATAACGTAGATTATAATGGCAAATCTATCAACATGCTTCACTTTTTCAAAGCACGTGGCTACCCTAATTTTCTTCATCGCATTGAAGATAATCTGCATACTAATATTAGCTTTTCAGAACTTGCTTAGCTTAAATTATATCAGTGATTATAACACCAACATTTTAAACAAGTGAAAACTTTTAGGTACACGCGTCCACACTCATTTCAACTAGCGCACTCATCAACACGTTCCCCTTATGCTTGTGTTTCACCAATTCAACAAGCAAATAACATGTATATTGTTTGAAAAGTTATACATTATAACACACGACATTACTATTAGTCACATGTTCTTTAACAAACCTGTAATTTCTCATAAACGAGGCATTAACATTAAAGACTTTTTGTTCATAATCAACTTCCTAACAACATGCAATTATCAGTTGTTACTGAAGTTATTATGTACAGTTGTCAGAGCAGCAGATGCAACACTGGTTCTTACACTGATCATATAACTCATGTTAGAGACCTAAGTCAACTTATTCTGTTAATATTCATTTCATCTGTACATTAAAAGTTGACAGTATTATTTGTAATAAATGTGATCAAATATGTGTAGAAGAAATCAACCAAATGATCGCTGAACATAAACGATAACGCTTACATTGCACGTTTATTAAAGATCAAGATAATCCTGTAACTCGGTACTTCAATAAAATTGATCATTTTCTTGATCACTTTAAAGTCCTTGTCTTAAGCCTTGCCCCTTCGACACCAATACAAAAAAAAAAAACACAATCTAAGAAGAAATAATTTTAATTTGGGTTTTTCGGTACTTTAGCTATTAACAAGCGGCTCAACTTTTTACATTTTTTTAAAAAATATCCTTCTTTTATTATTTCAAACCATTTAAGTTTCTTCTTTTTCTGCTATGTAAAGTTGTTCTGTACTTCAAGCAACTCTTGATACTGTTTTTAATCACCAGTTTTATTAGACTGTTTTTATTGTATTCTTAAATTCTCGTCGTTCTATCTCGTGTTGCATTCTATTTCTGTGTATTAACTATTTCAAAATGTTCTGTAGTTGTCATTAACCGGTAAAACTGTTTGTAGCTTGAAAAACAGCGTTTTCGCGAAACGTCGCTAAGCAAATAAATTGCTACCATAGTTTCAAAAGGTGATATTTCTCTAAAAACCTAATTTCTTTACTTTATCGCCTTTGCATTTTTCTACTTATCTATTATACTATGTAATGTATAATATCTTATTATATAATATTATATAATATCTTATTATTATTTTGTTGAGTGAAGGTTAAGGTTTAACTCCACTATACTTTACATTAGGCTAAGCATAGGTAATCCTAGTTGTATATTGTTTTACAATTTTATAGGTTTTTACATTATAATAGTCTTAAGACAAAGTTAAATCCATTTTGTTATTTCTTTATATTGAAGTAGGTTTAATGCTAATATATTCGTGTAACTTTGTATTAGGGTCAACCCAGTTTTCTACTAATTGTACGTATTTTTATACTGTATTTATCTTACGAAAATTTATATTTTAACAGTGAAATATACCCTCAAGGGTCATGGTAAATGACAAATTTTGATTCGAAGCCTTATTTGTAATACGAAAAGTTCTTAAAGTCACAAATTGAGTATTTAAAAGATAGTATGAAGATATTTCTATTAGGTTACACCCATAGTAAAGAACATATAGTAAAAATTTTCATTTTCTAAGATAGTGTTATAAGGCAAGATGAACAGATTGAAGGTAAAGCTTGTTTGTGTTTGAACAACGAATAGTGGGATTGACCGCTACATTATAACGCCTCCACGGCTGACAGGGCGAAATGTTTGGTGGGGCGGGGATTCAAACTCGTGACCCTCGGACTACGAGTCGAGTGCCTTAACCACCTAACCATGCTGGGCCGAAAAGTGAGGCCCTCTCAATTTAATTCGTAAGAAAAAAGGTTTGTACTCGAACACATTTAGAATAGGGCCAGCATGGCCAAGTGGGTTAAGGCACTCGATAGATAAGCAACCTATACCTACACAAGGAATTATTAAGTTAACAGTGTAAAACAAAGTCTTGCGGCGTAATGTGATGTTAAACGTGATATCCGGATATGGCTCATTACAACAAGCGTAGTATTTCTCTCTACGCTTGGCTGGTACAGACATGATATCCCATTCTACGCTTAAGTAAAATTTGGATAAGTCGATTCCAAGAGGCACGAGGCTGGTGTTTTCTACTTCTTCCAAATGCCGTAGATCAACCTGGAAGAAAATGAGACATTCAAATATGTTTCCCTCACTTTCAAAATGGGCAAGGTCAACTCAGAAAATCAGTTGTAGTTTTGAACCAATAATGTATGTATGATGGGTCATTAAATTTTTTTGAGATCAAGAGGAAAGGATTTATTTGCTTTATTTAGATATTTACGAAATAATATACATAAAATATATCCACAAAATAATGCATATATTAAACCAACCGGCACATAAAATCTAAAGCGGAAGCAATAAAAATAACTTTTCCCTTACGTTTATTAGTTAGAAATCTTCAATGACTCTTATAGGGCATATTAGTACATTTTCTAGAGACAAAAGTAACTTTTAGGTTGAAGTCATTTTAGCTTTTTGTTTTGTTTTCTATTGACGTTCCACAAATACATCATTTGAAAATAGATAAACGACTTTTGTCTACACAAATAACAATTAAGTTACATCATTAATGGTAAGTATAAATATTGTTTGTTGCATCAAGAACGGCAAGGACTTCTATAGTTCACTTTTTAACTGGAAAAAAGAAAAATTAAATTGTACTTTACTGTAAATAATATGTCCTAAAAAAGTCCTCATAGTTCACTTATTAACTAGAAAAGCTCACTTGTATTTTACAAAAAATAATATCGTTTAGAGAGGTCCTACCTTTTCATTCTTTAAGAGGAAAAGTTCACACATACATTTTTAGGAATGATATGACTTAATGAAGTCCTTACTGCTCAGTTTTCAGTGTGAAAAATTCGATCACACTTAAGTTGAAAATGGCAAGACTTAGATAAGACCTTAGCTCACTTTTTAACTGGAAACTTTAATGCTTACCAAAGCGATGGAGCGATAAAAGCAGATTCATGAAAAGAAAGTTTGTTATATAAGTGACAAAGTAATTTATAGATACTTATGTTTATTTTATAAAGTTTGTTATATAAGTGACAAAGTAATTTATAGATACTTGTGTTTATTTTATAAATGTAGTCGTGAGCCATACACTATTTTTTATGGAACAATTTTTTATCAACTGAATGATTTGTAAAGGTATTTCTAACGTCTTGTAGCTAAATGTTTTAACTACAGTCGCAAACGACCAGGCATGGCCAGGTGGTGAAGGCACTCGACTCGTAATCCGAGAGTTGAGGGTTCGAATCCCCGTAACACCAAATATGCTCGCCCTTTCAGCTATGAAGGCGTTATAATGTAACAGTCAATCCCACTATTCGTTGGTAAAAGAGAAGCCCAAAATTTGGCTGTGGGTCGGGAAGACTAGCTGCCTTCCCTCTAGTCTTTCACTTGTAAATTATGACAGCTGATGCAGATAGCCCTCGAGTAGCTTTGCAAGAAATTCAAACAAACATTTAGAATATACTTAGGATTTTCTGGATGCATATAAATTGATGAGGAGAGTATATCTCCAAATACCCAGTCTTTTGCCCACACACATTAAACTGATTTATAATATATTAGCTTTAGTTTCCCCTTTTCTCTCTTTTTTCAAACTTTCAAGTTCTTAAAAAAAGGTTGAGGATCATAACCAACTTTTTTCAGTCTTTTCCGGAATACCAGAAACTAAACCACTGTAGTTTATGGATTTACCGAAACCAACTAGGAATCTGTTGACACTAATGTTGATGAGTTTACCCAAACGTGTGTACATATGCTTCCTCTAGAGACAGAAGCTGTTAGGCTTTTATTACCCGTACTATAAATCACAATCTAAATTCAGTCTCATTCTCAAGAGACCGCTTCGCTTATTCATAGGTACTCCAACGTCTTTTAACCTTTCCGTAATAGTAAGAATAATACCTTATGGGAGCTGATAATAAAACAGCAAGAATTTCTGTGCCTTAGTAGATAGTTCTAAACAAAGTACAACACCTTTTGTAGAGAGAATGCTAGTCTATCTGCTAACCAGAGTACATCGCAGTGGAGAACATAATAAAGTAGTCGTTAGAAGTAGCGAAGATGAAACTAACCATATCGCTAGTTAATATGTAAATATCTTTACTTCTAATAGTTTAAACACCCTTGGTGCTGGTAACATTTCATAAAGTTAAGACATATTTAAAAACCTCTCTACGTTTAATCCATCGCTTTCCACAACGACACATATCTTTCTTCCCAAGTCAACTTCTACCCGCCCTGTTTCCAAATCCAAAATAAACTCCCATATCAAACCATTGAATTTTTTTTCCTTTAGTAACGATAGTATCAGTAATGTGATTGGATTCCTTATTTTTTATAATCCTTCCGCTGAAGTTAAACTGAACAACACCGTCACTACGTTACATGAAGCAACTCAAAGTTCAATAAGTAGTCATTTGTTATACATTATGTTTATTAACGAAGTTCCGGCTAATCTAAAGCAAAACATGAGCAATAACTTTTGGTAAAGTTAAGAAATTACCTCGTGTTAAACTAAACCTGTTCTAAGAAGTGGTTACTATAACCATTACAGTCAATAACCTCTGATTTTAGCGTTGTAAATCCGTAGACTTACCGCTGTGCTAGGAGGGGACCGATTGATGCGAAACAACACACGGATTTCCTTCACAGTAATAAATTAAGGTCCGCTGGTGGTTAAGAGAATGTTGAGTAAGGGAGTATGTTTTGATTTTACCCAACTCCTATCGAGTTCGTCATGAAGAAACATAAACAGGGGTAATCACAGTTTTTATTTAACAAAAAAGACAAAGTCAGACACAGTACAATAGTGTGATAAACTGGTTCGAGAACAATGAATATTCCTATAATACTTTCTCTTTCCAGTTCAGTGATCTTCGCCTGTAAAGTAAGCAACAAAAAATGAAATGAAACTGAAATAATCTCCAAACTTCTACAACAGAAACATAGCAAGGTTTGCATGTAAATCCATTTTACTCATCTCATCTTTATTTATTATGATATAAGCACAGTGGAGTAGTCTCTGGACAGTCTCTGATTCTCTGACAGAAAAGACAACTTATCTTCGGCCCGGCATGGCCAAGCGTGTTAAGACGTACAACTCATAATCTGAGGGTCGCGGGTTCGCATCCCGGTCGCGCCAAACATGCTCGCCCTTTCTGCCGTGGGGGCGTTATATTGTGACGGCCAATTACACTATTCGTTGGTAAAAGAGTAGCCAAAGAGTTGGCGGTGGGTGGTGATGACTAGCTGCCTTCCCTTTAGTCTTACACTGCTAAATTAGGGACGGCTAGCACAGATAGCCCTCGAGTAGCTTTGTGCGAAATTCAAAAACAAAACAAACAGACAACTTATCTTAAACTATAAAAAAACACGGCTAACTGCCAGTTAGTGGAAAAGTGTCGTCTGTGCACTGAAGAAATGGAAACACGCGCTTCTTGCTTAAGCAACTCTTTCGTATTTAAACTAAAGTGAAAGAAAATACAGACATTTCTTTAAATATAAATAAAAAGTAAAGAAAGAACTAATCTCCCGAACTACACAATTTCTTTCCTTCTTGCTTTCAGGCTAACCTAACTTTAATCCGGTGGTTGGCTGTAATTAAGCACAAAGCTACACAAAAGGCTGTCTGTTCTCTACCCACTATAAGTATCAACAACCCAGACATAGCTCTTCTACTGGGGGACCAACTTCACAGCACTGGTGTACTTATTTAGGGGCTAGAGAGTGTTCAGCCTCAGGGCTGGTTTTAATGAGGCCCTGATTTTATTCTAATTTTATTCTATGTAAAATTACATGGGATGTAAGGCTTACAAACTTTATTAGCTCATGTTCCCATACAACCTTAAATCCGCCACTTATTGACAGTCCAGAAAAAAAAATGAAAATTCTCTTGAAAGCAGAAAATTACACATGAAATGAAAACCCTTACAATGATATATTTCCCATTTAGAAGGTGATAGCTAACAGTAATGCTCATTCAGTTTAACAAACATTTTGTTAAACATACCTAAATTAATTCAAGTTTTGTATGGTGAAATAAAACGGATTCAAAACCCATAGAAAACAAAATGTTAACCCACGTTACGTAAAATATAAAAACAGGAAAACGAAGAATATAAGACTAGACGTTGCACTCTACAAACAAAAATTAAAATGTAAACCATGAGGCAAAAATAATCTATCAATTTTAACCTAGATATTAAAAGTGCATATGTACCTACACAATTGGCGATCCTAACAAAATGATAAAATATACAAAGATATACTATACAAACGAAAACTTTAATTACAGACATGATAAATATTGTACAAAGGTAAAATATGACTTTAACTACAGACATGATAATACTGTACAGGGTTAAAATATAAAAATGTGTATACATTCAAATTCATAAATTTATATGCAAGTTGGGAGGAATACTAGAGCTGCTCCAAAAAATCAAATAATCCAGTGTAGATGTTTGCTGGTGGGCTCGGGAATGATTTCTCTAGCTCTCACGAGAGTGTTTTGGATTCTTAAAAGGTCTCTGTACTTCAGTAGATGGTCTGGATGGAAGTGACATTTTACCACAGCTATCTGCCAGATCAGTATTTACTGGAATGAGTGCTGCTTTTTCATCTAGGTCAAAGTTTTAATTGGAAGATAAACTCCCTGACCGAGGATTACATAAGTTGAACAAGATAACTGCTTACTTTTCTTAGATGTACTTGTTACAGAAAATAATAATGGAACTATTTATACGAGTATTTGTCAGGAAAGCTGTTCAGCCAGTTTTTTGTTTAACAGTGAAAACAATAGGACAAGATGTCATAAGTTCACGATTTGGCAGCGTAGGAGTCTTTGCAGTGTAGACACTACTACTTTTCAAACAAAGTGGTTGTTTTCAGGAATGAGCTGCCTTCAAGGGTTGTGGAGGTAGGAAATTTAATTGAGTTCATGAAAAGATTGAATGAATACATGAGTAGTAAGGGGTTGGGAGCAGGAAGGGGTATCCTTGGTGAGCTAATAAGTTTATTTCTGTCACTTTGAAATATTATGAATTTATGATAATGTAAAGTTACCAAACAGATCTAGTCTTTTTAATGTTGGACATTGTATGTTTTAAATCATATTCTTATGTTTAATTTTAACCTGTTTGCACAACTGATTTAATTTTCAGTTGGTGTACCTTTGTTATGCTTAGCGAATTTTACTTTTCACTGATAATTCTATCTCGCCCAATAGGGTTAAAATTAACCGAAAGGTTACTAACCAACACTAAAGAAACGTAGTTTAAACTGTATTTTCCTACAAGTGTGGCGTGAGACTATCCATTACGCTAATCACTTCATATAAATTTCATTGCTTACTGAATGCTTCAGTCTGAAAACTGAAACATTCTTGCACCTGTATTAATAAAACAGGCAAGTCTATCGTTTCGTTAAGTAATGCCTTGCAGGCAGGTATCAGATTCTCGTATTTTCATTCAAAGGTTGCTCTCTGGTTGTGTTTTCATAAATTGAATCATTTTGTGCTGGAAAACACTTCTGAATGACTTTGCATAAAATTTCATATATGTGTGTGAAACCTTCACACACACAAGCACAAATGTATCATGATGTTTAGGTATCCGTAAATAATCCTCGTATCTTTTTAGTTTAGTAGCCTACATGAGATACTTTCGTAAACGGCTTGTCTGTGGTCAAGGTATAATACATACGTTGTATCATGAAATCACAACAGATAGCGGAAAAGGCTGGTGACACTACCTCCTTGCAGTAAGTGAGGCATGAAAAAAAAAATGACCAGCCTAGCTGTGATAATGGAATTATAATCACAAAATTTAAGCCATTTATCCTTCATGTCAACACCACCGATATCTTGAAGTCTAAGGGTTGTAAAGTCTTTTCAACTGTTAATTTCCTGACCAACAACTATACTAATTGTAATATTAAGATATTAGTGTTTTTTTCTACATTGTAAGAAGACATACCTGATTGGTTGGAAAGCAAGAATCACAACTTCTTTTAAATCAGTAATTGTGTAAACTATCAACTGTCATAACTACTGACCTCCAAATTAATGGCAACATTCCAGTTGATAACTGGTAATTCCCAAAACATTTCAGGTTTATCTTTTTCTGGCTTGTCAAAATCAGTCAAATAAATACTTTCATCTTCCTCAGATTCGTTAGCCTTAAGCACATATCAAAGCACAGGATGTTCAATAGATGGACACATAAGATTAAAGTTCATCTACATGTTGAAGGTGCTTCAACATGCCTCGTGAATAATGAATTTAATATGTCATTTGACTATTCTGTGTGAATGCTAGGTGTGAATCAGTCCAACCATAACAGAATGGGTTCTGTGCTGCAAGAATGTGTCAGATCCAGTGACACCACTAGAAAATTGTGCCTTATCTGTTTTGTCAAAGTGTATTTGTTGCTGTATAACAGCCTTTCCTAACTTCTGACATGCAAACTTGTGCATCTGTCAGTTGTTACATGCTATAATGTATTCCTGACGAATGTCCGATTTATTGTGTTATGCATTACGATTCCAAATAGCCTAAAACCGAGTCAAACTGTAAGTTGAATTTATGAGTGAATTAAGTGTAGAGATGTATGTAATTAATTTATGACGTTTGCCAACAAAATTGATTCACACAGTTTTCTTTCTTAACAAAATTTATTTTAATATACAAACAACAATAATGGTTATTACAAATAATGATTTGTACACAAAAGTTACACAAACTTACAAACAGTATCGAGTCTTCTATCTGATCTGTGTTGATAATATGCTTTAAGTATTTATCAAGGTTTTTTTGACATTGTCAAACAGAATTCACTTCGGAAAAAGGTCTTGTACTTGAAACATGAAAAATTATCATGATTTATTAGATATTAGCATTAATAGTCGAGCATTTAAGGTGAAAGATTTCAATAAAATAGACATTTTAAAATTCGAAGTTATAAATTTTCCAGTTCCAAATACGTTTACTACTCAAAGCTTATTAGATTCAACTGAATTTCTTCAATGTCATAAGATTTTATGGAAAAAAACTTATAAACGCACTCTCATTTTCAATAAACGATGTTTCTTCTAACGCATTTTGAACACATTCAGTTATTTGAGAAATCCAATAATATTCATGCTACTGGTTATGTTTTCAGGCGTTTTACAAAATATTAAACTTCCACGTATGTACTTTAAATTTTAAAAAAAAATGTTTTTATGTTTTATGTCCCGTTAGTTCAATTTCTTATTATATATATTCAGTTGATATTAGTTATATAAAACTAAAATACTGATATCGTTAGTTAAGCTGTCATGTTTTTTGCTGATTACTTCAGTTGTCAAAATTTACCGTTCTTGTAACTTCCCTCTTTAAGGATATTTATTAATGCTATGAGATTCGGCTTCCTTGAGTTTTATATTTACTTTTCGGCTACTTTTTGGAGTTCAATTTTGTTACTTCTTGCTGATATCCCCAGGGAATAGGATAGTTTAAGCCGCATTAGTTGTGTTAGATATATTTCACAGTATATTTAACACGTACGTTTTCTTGCCATTACATTGAACTTGCTTATGTTTTAATTAGGGTATGAAAATTATGGCCATGTATTCTGCGATTCTGTTATTGATTCCATATCAGTTAGAGTATTAATTGATAAAAATATATTTGTTGTTATTTTAGCAGAGTTATTCTTTGAAGCTCATTTATAGTAATTTACATAATGAACAGAATATTGTACACATTAATCGATCTATTTTGCAGAAAGTGATAGTTTTTTTTTTTTAATTTCGCGCAAAGCTACACGAGGGCTATCTGGGCTAGCCGTCCCTAATTTAGCAGTGTAAGACTAGAGGGAAGGCAGCTAGTCATCACTACCCATCGCCAACTCTTGGGCTACTCTTTTACCAACGAATAGTGGGATTGACCGTCACATTATAACGCCCCTACGGCTGAAAGGACGAGCATGTTTGGTGCGACTGATACAATATTATTTTGCATGAAAAACTAAACTGTGTTTCAAAACGTGCCGGAAACGCTTATACATTTCCTATGATTCAAGTCTTTATTACTTTAACATTGTGTTGTACATTCTAAACCTGCTGTTCACTAAAACTCTCAACAGGTACCGTTGTAAGCTAAGTTTACAGACACAGTGAAAGTGTTCGATATTACAGATTTTACTGTGGATAAAGACACACTTACGCTCATCACGTATTTGCTAATCAAATTTAATTAATTCTATCTTCTTACGTTCTTTTGACAAATATACAGAGGTTTAGTACATTGTGTTGAAAGGACTTTTGAGCTCCACCACGGCTGTACGTCTTGGCAACATCCCAACAGTATAGTTTCCACCGCTGAAGGCTCTGTCATAAGGCTGTCATTTCTAAGGGTCAGTCCTTCTTGCGTGCTTTTCATAAACTAATTAGCCAACCCTGGATTAACCATTAAGCAAAATAAGCACGTGCTTTGGGCACCAAAAAAAGGGGGCACCACAGAGATTTTCCCTTAGCTATGATGCCCTTCACTCTTTCACTGCCACACTTAAGTTTAATCTATTTTATTTGTAATTATCCTTATCTACCGTGTTCGGCTTTACTTTGCATTGTTAAAACAACGTTTTCTTTGGCTCGGTAAGTAACTAAAGTTTCGAAAAATTACTAAACTATGTATCTGAATTAAAAAGTAATTGATTTACGAAAGATTACTGGAAAGAGCAGTACAAAATGTTGATAAAACTTCAGGTAAAAGCTGATCATATGTTATGATGTCTGACCTGGAAGATGAAATATTTTTCTCAATCATTCCTTTTGTTGTGGCTATTTATAAGAAATTATCGGCACTGGAACTGTTTTGTTTACCTTTTACTGCTTTATTCAGTCACATTTACAGAAAAATAAAAGAATAATACCACAGAAACGTAAGTCAAACGAAATGGTGACTGATGTGGCTGGTTTTATGTTTTTTCGGTTTCTGTTTTCATACGTTATATTTGGGTTATTGTCTCGTTTGTTTTAGTTTTATTTCCGTTAGTATTGTATTATTCATGTATGTTTTGTAATATTTTCATAAGTGTGTTTCTCACTGAAGCTTTTCTGAGCCGTAGTTTTTCTAGCTAAAAACAACTTGCTGTTAAAAAACAACAAACCTCCTTTGTGTGAGTACATGTTTTGAAGTTTATCATACCAAGCAGAAATTTAGAAAGGAATGCCACAGTTTGTAGATTACATGCAATCTATTTGGGCATGTGTGTATTCCTTTGTGATTATGTAATAATATAAACAGATCTGAAGCTGAGGAATAGTCAGGGGATAAAGAGCCAACAAAATTTTGTCAAATATTCCATTTTTAGACCCAAAAATGGAGATAACAATTATATTATCCTAACTTCTTTCTTGATCTTTTCCTGACGTCATAAATTCTCGACTCGGCCCTCTGATGATATTATTTATGACATGAACGAACAATCCGAAACAGAAACACAGAGACAACGACGACAAACCTTTAGGTGTAATTCAACTATTTTGTGACTATAAATTAAGATTAGTATGTGTTATATTACATTTCTGAAAAGCTGGTAAAACAACTGACTGATCGGAGCAGTCTAAAGACGATAATTCGACCTTTTAGGTCAAATTGCATAAGACTTCTCATGTACGACACGATTCCTAACTTTGTTATGTATACGCTGTACTACTAGTAGTAGTACAGTACTGTGGCACCGTGGTCATGCAAAGATATTGTAAAGAACCAACAAATCAACAAAATCAATTTAGGATTGTCTGAAAAAGTGCATGAATTGAACAAGTCCATGTAACCTAGGTTAGTACTGAGTACTAGGGATAACGTTAGTGTTGTTATGCGAGAACTGGGTGAAAATAACGTTAGGCCTAAATAATGTAACTAGTTTAGTGTAAGCACACTGGAAACGCTACTGTAACTTGGAATAATGAAATGGGATATTCTCAATTTAAAGCCGTCGTTTTGAATTTGACTTTGCATCCAGGAGTGCAGGTAAAGTTTCAGACATATACCTGTTTTGTTTTGTTTTTGAATTTCGAACAAAGCTACTCGAGGGCTATCTGTGCTAGCCGTCCATAATTTAGCAGTGTAAGACTAGAGGGAAGGCAGCTAGTCATCACCACCCACCGCCAACTCTTAGGCTAATCTTTTACCAACGAATAGTGGGATTGACCGTCACATTATAACGCCCCCACGGCTGAAAGGGCGAGCATGTTTAGCGCGACGGGGATGCGAACCCGCGACCCTCAGATTGCGAGTCGCACGCCTTAAAACGCTTGGACATGCCGGGCCTACCTATTTTGTTTATGTATGGTTTGTTGGTTCATCTGAAGTCCCTAGGTCAAAACTGAGGTCAAAGTTAGGTTACAACTCATTCTTCGGATTATTTGATCAGGATTAAGGTACTCTAGCTTAGGCCTAACCCAGTATTTAGTAGTTCAATGTGCAGTACAGTTTACAATTGATTATATGTTATGTATGTGTACCAATACAGAATGATCACTGTGTATTTAGGCTACTACAGTATGTTTTGTTGATCACAAATTATTTTGGAATACTTTTTGGCTCACAGTAGATTTGCATATTACAATTGATATTGCTTCTTGCATACAGCCACCATAGCAACAACTTTACGAAAATTTTGCAATGACTGGGAAATTAATTCTGAAATGGAGTGAAACCAGTCTCGAATGGTTTTCAACCAATAAGAATGGATAAAATCGATAAAGGTATTTTTGAATTCATGTTTATTTGCTGATGGACCTAGTTCCTAGAATAACTTTCTGACAATATTTGTCTAAATGTAGACCTACAGTTTAGTATGTTTGACTGTTTTACCAAATTTTTTCTTTATGAATTTCAGTGTTTTTCTAATCATTATAACTATATATCATCCATATTATTTTGTGTTTTTATTAATTTTTTTCTGTATTTTTCAGACTGCAAGATGAAACGTGATTAATTAAGTGGTGCACAAAAGAGAAAACTAGCAAAAAAGAACCAACAAAATGCTTTGGATTTAGAGGCCAAGACTGGAAAGCTGACTAATTTTTTCGCTCAACTTACACAACATGATCTTCCAAATCAATTACTCAACTTATACATTATGATTTTTCAAATCAAAACCCATTTCCGCTATCAGAAGTCACTTGTACTGCGTCTGACTCTGACAAGATTGAAGTTGATCCAAACTCAACACCTACAAGTACCACTTTGTCCATTTCAAGATCAGAACATCATGACGTTGAGGTGTCACAGGCTGGCTCAACCGGCACAAGTCTCACAATTGATCTCACTTTATCTGTAAATTCTTCTGATGTCTCTAGTGTGATAATGATGCAAGTTGTTCTACAAGACAGTCTGAAGTTGAAATAATTGCTGAAAACGAAAATCTACTGGACTGTGGTAAAATCCTTCAGTCTTCAAAAGATGAAGAAACTAAAGCAAAAGATCCAGGGTTGTGGCTCGATTTCTCTGCTGATGATGTGGCTTATTGGATATTTTGTGGACCTTCTGACTGTCAGCACCATAATGGGCCATTTGACAAATCTTGTCGGACTTTCAATAGTGGCAAACCAACGAGATACTGTTCACAAAAAACTTTTCTTTTTGGGTGAAAGCCAACGGTGAGCAATACAAAAGAGAATGGTTATTATATTCACCATCAACAAGGTCAGTTTACTGTTTTGTTTGTAAACTTTTTGCCCCTAAATTTTCCTCGTGTTTTGTTGAAAGAGAAGGGTTCAGTGACTGGCGAAATACTATTGTAATTGATCATAATGAAAGAAGCACTACTCACCGAGCTGACATACTTAACTTACAGACAAGGTTTAGGCTTGCGACAAGAGTTGGAAAACAAATTAAAAAGGAGTGCAATTACTGGGAACATGTCTTGGAGCATGTAATAGTTGTTATTCGTACGCTAGCTGAACGTGGCCTGGCTTTTCGAGGAACAATTTGGTTCACTGCAGAATGGGAACTTTTTAGGGCTGCTTGAGCTCATAATTTAGTTTGATCCATTTTTAGCAGGGCACATTTCGAGATATGGAAATTCTGGAAAAGTAAATCCTTCTTATCCAAAACCACCTGTGAAGAACTTATTGAACCAATAGCTCAGAAGGTCCACGCATTCATTGTTGATGAAGTAAATTCTTCTGGTTATTTTAGCTTGTCAGTTGTCTCGACGCCAGATCTATCACATAGATTAGTTAAGTGTTGTACTTCAATACTTAAAAGATGAGCAGCCTATTGAACGCTTTTTAACCTTTCTGGAACTGAAAAGCCTGAGGAAATGGCAAACCAGGTATTGCAGAACTTACGTGAAGTTTGCATACTTAATTTTTCAAAATGTAGGGATCAGTCTTACGACAATGCTGCTAACATGTCTGGCTATTATAAGGGGATGCAGCAAAAGATTTTAGAAGAAAATAAGTTTGCCATATATGTGCCCCATGCAGCCCATTCACTAAATTTGGTAGGCTGAAGTGCTGTTGACTGCTGTCAAGTGGCAGTTACTTTTTTCTCTACAGTGCATTTGCTCTCTATATTATTTCAGCCTCAACCAGCAGGTGAAAAATTTTCAAAGCTTGTTTTGGAAATGAAAGTGTGTTAAAATCCCTCTCTGATACCAGATGGGAGACACATGCTATAACAACAACAGCAATTTTGAAGATTTAGGAAGCTTTAGAATGTCTAGTTGAAGACAAAAGGAAGACACTAGAAGAGAAGCAGACAATATTGTAAATAAGATGCAAGAGCTATAATTTATTTTAATGTTGATCATGTGGGATGAGATTTTGAAAGAGTTTCGTAAAGCAAGTGAAGTTCTGCAAAATGAGGATGTGAACTTAAAAACGTGCAGATCTGTAGGGTCATTAGGTGACCAAATACGCATTTTAAGGGATGACTTTCAAAGATTTGAAGCAGTTACAAAGGAAATACTACCAGATGTTGATTACAAAGCAGCTCAAACTCGCAAATGTATCAGAAAGAAGGTACTCAATGGCGGAGATCCATAAGAAGTATATCTGAATGCCAGAGATAAATTCTACACAATTGTTTATAAACTAGAAACCTAGATGAGAATAAAATGAGAGGTGTACAAAGAAATAGCAAGCATATTTAAGAACCTTTCAGTGTTCTTAAAGGTGAGTTTTCAACAAATTTAATAATTGCCTTAGAAACTGTACTTTGGTCAGGTATAATTCCTGTGTGATTGGCATATTTTTAAACACTTTAGTTTTTGAGTAAGAAATGAAACAAAATATGCGGGACCTGAAACTCAAGTTCCTCTCGGTCGTTCAGCTGTTTCCGTGACGTTTTACAACTATGACGTAATAGTTGCCAAACACGCTTCGTTGCGCGCCGACCATTTTGTTCCTTTCAGTGCTGGTGTTTTATGTGAATCTATCGGTGCTTTTTTCGGATTACATACTTTGTGAGACTATTTTTTGTCTTGATATTAATACTTTATGTTTGTTTTATGATAACATGGTTTGCTGCGTTGCTTTTGTTTGTAAAAACGGTTCGGCATCGGGCAAAAGCTTCTTTTCGTTTCTGTGCAAGGAGAAGGAACCGGCAAGGTGGCGACAGTGGGTGCGGATGGTCAATACGAAGAACTGGACTCCTTCACACCATGCAAAGCTTTGTCAAGATCACTTTGAACGATCATGTTTTGTGTCGGATCCCACTGTTTTGGATTCTGTGGGTTTCAAGCCAGGCAGGTTGAGACTGAGAAAACCATCGGCAGTAGACAGGATCGTCCCCACCATCTTTTCTCTTCTAGAGCTGAGGATTGATCTCAGCCTGCAGAGTACAGGTTCCACCCCTCTGAAGCCATCCCTTGCCATCACGAAAAGAACAAACTTAAAGGTATGTGTGCAGTATAAAGCGATAAACAATAACTAGTATAATATAATAATTTAAAAGTACAAGTTTTTGAAGAATTTAACTAGACATACACATTTCACATTCATGAGCATGTTTTGCATTTGTGGCACCTGAAAGTCAGTAAAACCTTCATTTCCTAGTCTAGACATTGGACAAATCTATCCCAAATAGAGTATATTCCAAGTTTAAAAGCTGGTAGATCATTCTGTAGATGTTTTTGTATCATTTTTAGATATGGGAAAGTTTGAAGAATACAATTTTTCAAATTTAACATTTCAAGATAAATTGAAATAAGACTATGTCTTGAATATGTTGAAGTAATCAAGTACATGTTATGTATTTAAACAAAAAACATTGTAGACTTGTAAACAATCAAATATAAGCTCCATAACATATTTCCATAACTCATCACAATAAAATTAATCTTAACACAGTACTTTGACATTGTGATATTAAATGTAAATCTCATAAACCTCATAAAGCATGTTGTTTTAATATATAATCTTATTTCTTCAGTATCACTCACAGTTCCGCTACTCTCGCTCGTGGAACTGTCCTCATCACTAGAACTTGTCAGATCTGTGTCAAAAGTAACTGTTCTAGGTTCATTCAGAGTAGGTTCGAATTGATATGGCGCTACTTGACACTGTTCAGAACACAAAGTCAAAACAGACTCTGCCTCTGTTTCTCCGTATGCACTGGCCATGTTTATTTACATTCAACGCGTTGGCGGTTTGTTTGGCAACTATTACGTCACAGTACTTTTCCTAGCGGCAAACGTAAAAACTAAAACGTTCGGATTGCCGCTCGGAAAGTGCTCTTTCTGCACCAAGTTCTATGTTTCATTTATTAGCACATATGTTTTATAAAAAATGTGAACCTGCAAAATTAATCAGTATGTTCTTTTGACTGCAAAGTTTTCTTTTTCTGTAAAATTCACCTTTGAAAGCTAATTGATGCTTACTTAGAGGACTTGAACACTAATCTCCCTGCCAAGCTTCAGCAGTTTCACTCATATGTGCACCATAAGTTCAGTGCAACAAAAACTGTAAAAAAAGATTCACTCATGCTGAACTTTTAAAATAATTTCAGAAGACAAAATTGAGTGTGCGTTTCCAAACGTAGACATTGCATTGCGTATATTTATAAAACTAATGGTCACAAATTGCACAGCTGAGCGTTGATTTTCTCAATTCAAGCATATTAAAAATTCCAACAGAACAACTATGCGACAAGACAGGCTGGATGCCTTGTCTCTGCTAAGTATAGAAGCAGGTTTGTTACGCCAAATTAGTTTTGAGGACTTCATCAAAGACTTTGCAGTTAAAACATCTGGAAGAAAACTTTTAAAATTTAAGTAAATATTAAGGTATAAGTAAATAATTTGCTTACAGGGTTTTAAGTTCAAAGTGAGAAATTGTTAACATCAATGTAAAAAGTTTTTAAGTGAAAGGGTTTCGAGTAAATTACTCATTTTTGTTAATATCAAAGTATGAATTTATGAACATTAAATTGGAAATTTGTCAACATCAAAGTAAGAATTGTTAACCCAGTGTGAAAACAATTATATTGTAAAAATAATTATTTTTAATTATCATTAATCAAAGAATTGATTTCCCTCATCACTTCTAAATAAAAGGCCTCAGTAATTGCTTGATTTTGATCCATGCTTAATCTGTTAAATAAATAAAAAAGTTTTTATTTCATATAATTGTGAGATCTGAACTGGAAGAAAACTGAAGAACGTTTATCAATTTTCAAACTTTTATTTCACTTTCAGCACTTATTGAGTCTTAATGTCTTGTCAGTTAAACAATGGAGGGGCCGAGGGGAGCACCATTGTTGGGCTGTGCTTAGGGCATCAGTTGCCCTTAATCCGGCCCTGCAATTGGCGTACTAGGACGACGATTTTTCAGCACCAGTTTTAACAGCCTGATTATAAAGAAATCCTTAGGTTATTCATATGGAGTAGCCTGATTATCTATTTCATTTCTAGATACTTAAGGTATACAAATATTGAATTAATATGTTGTGGAAGTAACTTGTATTGCTTTTCCAGGTGGAGTTTATTTTTCATTTTGTTGCCTGGAACACGTGAACGGCTTACATTGAACATGATTATCCCAAGTAGCCATTTGGACTCTGTCGTTTAGTAGTTGTATCTCACTAGAACTTTTCTTTTCACCTTTTTCAATCCCTTTGGAACAATTTATCACTTTATTGTATAGGCCTATATAATATATAATAATTTGGGAGTTGCAACAAGTCGTAATATTTGTCTGTATGAGCGTATAGTCGTAATGTATACACTAAAATTGTAATGATACGCTCAAATCGTAATGGTTGGCATATCTGTGAATGGGTTTGGAACGGTTGAGAACTATCCTGAACATAGTTATTTAAAACAAAAGAGGCATTTTATCTGGCTGTTTATTAATGATCATTGAAGGGTCTGGTAACGTGTAGAAAATAAACTCTTCCTCCACAGAGTAATATTTTATAATCAGTTAAAAATATAAGTTATGCCGATTATTGATTGTAGCTATAAGGTATTGTAATTTCTATGTGGTTATCGTTATTACATTTCATGGGAATCCATGTGTTGTATCGATAATTATCGTTACTGCAGAGTATCATTTTAATACTTGTGCCGATAATTTATTGTTACTACAATGTATTATTGTAATTTTTATTTTGAGTGAATAACTGATTGTTACTTCAAGGTCTTATTGTGATACTGTTCGTAATGACGAGAAACCCACTTGGAGTAAAAATGTATTCTTAAGACGGCTGGTATAGGTATTAAAACTTTAATTAAAGTAAAGAACAACGTTTTGACCTTCTTTGGCCATCTTCAGGTTAACAAAGAGAGTTACAGTATTACTATAATTCCTTAGTTATTTCAGAAACATATATGTGTATACAACAATGTTTTTACTCGAAATAATTGTCGTTTGTAAAATGCTAGGCCAAATGAATATTCCTTATTTCTTTATGTACAACACATTCTTATTAACGTTACTGATATATTATGATAACTCGAGTAAGTTATCTTAAACATGAACAGTGAGTAATTCACTTTTTTGTAAGTTGCTTACGAAGCGTTTAATTAACAGCGTATAAGACACTCAAATGTGTAAATAATATATAAGGATGAATTAGTAGCTTTTCTATGGTTGTGCAAAATAAATATATAAATTATACACAAAGCTAGTGTATGTTTCTTGTTACTAACTAGTCAACAGACTAGTCAACAGACTCTCAACATCAATGCTCGCCTACTCGTTAGAGGGCGCATCAAGAGATCGTTGCAGTCATAAATTTTGTCGAACAAACGGTGTAAACAGAAACATACACTACTGATGTAAATTTTGCATGTAATGCACACTGTTTTCGGCTTTGCGTCCTTGGTTACATGATCTGATGGAAAATTAAGGAAGAAACAATATTATTATTTTATCATGCAGATCCAACCGAAGAACCTGGTGACCGTCAACCTACTAGCATGGTTACTGTTCTCTGCAGCTCTTCGCAGTGCAGGCAACCCTGACGCCAAGAGGCTATACGATGATTTGATGAGTAGCTACAACAGACTTGTTCGGCCAGTCAGTAACAATTCAGACACTCTCACGGTTAGAATGGGCCTCAAACTATCACAACTGATTGACGTTGTAAGTGAATATTTAGTATTTGTTCATTATCTGTCAAATGCCCACGATACTGGTCTTTCAAAACTTATATTACGGGGTACGTCAGTAATGAGGAAATGTTTTCAATTTGATCAGATTTTTATTTTATTAATAAAAACGATTCTTTTCATTGAGGTGAAGTTCTTATATGTAATATCTTCGAAATGGCTTTCTCTGGAGTGAACACACGTATATGTGAACGAATCTCTCAGCACAATTTATCATGATATCACGTGACAAATACTTTGCCTTTGTACAATATTTAGATAATTTTGCTGAAGTTTAGCTTTTATGTACGAGAAAAACAAATAAAAATTACGTAGCTTTTATAATTAAAGAAATGACTAAAATTTACTCTCGTACTTAATTAGTTGTTACAAACCCTTTTTCTTTCACAGGAAGTTTTATAATATTTTAAATATCTTAGGTTTAAGTGACAGAAAGAAATTCAGCATTCTGGTGATATGATGGAGAGGAAATGGTTCTTAGCCTTACTGATGTTTGGTGATGATGTAATGGAGGAGGGATAGCTATTAGCCTTATGGATATTAATGATAATCTAATGGAGAAGAGGTAGTTAGCAGTATGAATATTTAGTCTGAAATGTACCTCAGTATCACAAATATTCATGTTTAACGTTATTTTTCACAAAGCACGGGATATTGGTCAATGACACGAAGACAATGATGTAGTTAAATGCAATTATTGTAAAACGTATTGTTTATTTTACTATTAGTTTATCAAATGTGTTATTTCTCTTAAGAAGGAGTTAACAATAATATACAAAATAATATATAAAATTAAAACTGGTTACGAATAGTGTATTAATAGTTCAAAGTTCCGTTTATATTTAATAATTTCCAATTTTAATCATGTATAAAAACTACAGAGAAAGGATACCACATTCTAGTGTTTCAACATGTATCAACATTTTACACTAACTAAAAAATGTACACCAGAAATATAATGATTGAGGCCTGTATGCGAGAAAATTCATACTGATGGTTGACCACATTATATTAAAATGATATTGAGTACTTAAATCAATAAATCATGTGAAATAACATTCAATATAAAGTTCCGGTGGAATAACATGCATCAGAACTACATTTGTAGATTTTTTATGTTTTTTTGTAGTTAGTTTGATACCAACGCAAACTAATCGCTTTTTAAAAGGGTTTTAGTAATGAAATAATAGCGTAGGGTAGGAAGTAACAAAATGAAAAATAGAATATATTTGACTAGTTTCTCACCAGCACTTTATATTCTATTTCACTTTTAAAAAGGGTCTATGAAAACACATTTCTACGCAAAATATCCATACGCTTGGATAAAGGCATATTTAGATCGGGTATTTAAAATTTTCAATATGGAAATATACATATTATATAATATTTATAATAAAACAAAGGTATTCGGACAAACTTAGGGTACTAGGATCATCCAGACAAAGATCTGCAACAAGTCATACAAAATTAGAATGAGTGGCTTAGTATGCTGTATATATCCATATTAAATACAAGTGTCGATACAACAATTAGGAGTGGTGCTTGATTGTGTAATTGTCTCCTATAAACGTTGACACAAAAGATGAAATAGGTGTGTTTGTGTAAATGCTCCATACAAGTAGAAACAGTGGTATTTGTTTAATATGTATATTCCATGTAAGCGTACATACAAAAGATAAAATAGTGGTTTTTGTGTAATGTAAATTTTAGGTGTAATATTTTATATAGAAATTGAAGTACTATCTTTTGTGTAACGTATGTGTTCTGTATAAACGTGTATAGAACATAAAATAGTGTTTTTTGTGTAATGTGAATGACAATAGATTGTTGAGATACAGATACGTATACACATTAAAATGTTCTAAAGCTAACACTAGAGTTAATTTTTCGTTTTCCAGAATTGGATAGTTCATTTAGTGACAGTTAATTTTAATAGAAAAATAACAAACAAGGTGTTCTATACCTCAGTCGTTTGATTGTGATATAGTGGCACCAACACCATAATCGCTGGTATCAACAGCTAATGTGAAAGGCTTATCAAGGTTCCATAAAAAGCACATAATAAAGGTTTGATCTTTTCAAAAGTACATTGGCATGTTTCAGATCACTTGAAGTTTTGATTTCTTTTCAGTAGGTTTGTTAATGGTACTTTGATGTCAGCAAAATTTTTACGAAAGTTTCTGTAATAACCAGCTCTTCCCAATAATTTCATCAAAATTTCCTTCTTTGTAGGAGTTGATAATTCACAATACAGTCAACTTTGGTTGAGGTGAAGAAGTATGATCGTGACCTTTCACATGAGCTAAGTAAACGACATAGTTTTAAAACAGCCACTTTTTTTGCCAACTTTACAGTAAGATTGGCTTTGTTAAGTCTCTCAAAAACATAACGTAAAACACACAAATGTTCTTCCCAGATGTTATTGTAAATTACAATGTTATCATCATAAATCCCAACATCTGAGAGATTGTTGAGACACTGATTCATCGTTCGCTGAAAAGTTGCCTGAGAAGTTTTCATCCCAAACGATGTTACATTGTACTGATGTAATTCATCAGAAGTGACAAAAGCAGAGATTTATTTCACTCTGTCAGTTAGAAGAACAGCCCCATATATGTTCAGCAGGTCACATTTGTGATGTATATGGCTTTTCCAATCTTATCAATACAATCCTACCTTCTCGGAATGGGAAAGGAATCTGTCTTTCCCAAAGCATTCACTTTGTGAAAGTCTCACACAATCTAACCAAGCCATCTGATTTAGGAACTAGTTCACAAGGAGAAGACTGATCACTTTTATAGGCTTTGTAATGCTGTTTTCCAGCATTTAAGACATTTCTTTTCACATTTGATCGGCTTTGATTGTATTCACACAATAAGGAGAAGTTGTTTAACAAGAGAAGAACCATCACATCTACATCATGAACAGCAATGCTGGTTTGATTAGGAACGTCTGCAAATATACACTCATATTCAATCAATAAACTAGCAGTTTGATTTTTCTCTTCAGATGGAAAATGACTGAGTATTGAATCAAGATTGGTTAGAATGTCGGGATTACTCAGTTTGATGTTCCTTTCATCTCTAATATTTTCAAATTTACGGGTGTCTGAGCCTGAGAGATTGTCATCAATATCAGCAGAACATTCAACAGCTAACATTTTTCAGATGCATCACAGATGTAATAAGTCTTCAACATATTGATATGATATAGCTGGGTAGCCTTTCGACGATCAGGCATTTTCTCAGCATAGTCTGTCTCATTGACTTTCCGAACAACCTCAAAAGGACCATGGTACCTAGCTTTGAGTGGATATCCTATAGTAGGTAACAATACGAAGGCCATGCCAGTATTGCAGCCATAAACGTTTTTAATTCTGGCTTGCGATAACTTCGAATTTTCTCAAACCAATTTACAAGCACCTAACAGCCTGGATCAGAACTTGGAAATGTAATCTAGTAAGTGCATTTCTTTCGGGTCATCTTACAACTATTTTTTCTTCAGCAAGTTCAAAAAGCTATCTCGAACGTTTGGTAAAGGCCCAACACAACAAGTAATGACACGACTGAAGAGTTTTTCGAAAGCAATGGGAATTTTCTGACCAATCGACAAATGTGACAAATTTTACAAAACTGAGAAACAACATGCCTAATGTTTTTGGCCAAAAGAAATGTCTCATAATTTTGTCACATATTCTGTTAACACCTACATGGACCTCCCAAAGGGAGCTGATTCGCCATTTTCAATATATCAAAATCATACACTTTGGGAACAACAATTTGATAAACTACAGCCCAGTCTTCTGAAGCCGGTACATTTGGTGGTCTCCATTTTCTCATGAGCATTCAATTTTTGAAAAGTAATAATTTGAAACTTTTTCCAGTTCATTTTTTGGTAGTGCGTACTTAAATAGTGATTATATCTGTAGATCCTTTTCTTGCTTATTGACCAATTTACTTCTAGCACATGGAAACTCACCAGATGAAGCAGACCCATTATGTCTATCATTGCCACTCACCAATGAATTATCAGTAGGACAATTATCCAAAAGATCCCTATAGAATCCAGAAATCTATAACATTGTTCTCTGAATAAGTGTATATCATTTGTTTTTGGCTTAATTTTACAGCACATGATGGAAACACGTCTGGGTTCTTTTCAACAAAAACATCATTTTCAGATGAAACAGTGATTAGCTCACTAACCACTTGGGGTTCAGCAACAACTTTCCCTCAAGCCAAGCAAAATCGTTTTCCAACAATAATAATAAACCGTTAATTGGCATAACGGGTCTTACTCCAATCACAACTGGTCTCGAAACTGGTATGATGTTTGATAAATATTATGAAGAAGGACATTAACAAAGCCACTTTGAATACCCTGAGCAATAACAGACTCACCAGTGGCAGAACTCCAGTCTAGAAACAATACACCTTCTAACAACAATGACTGAGTCGTTCTAGTAAGATAGGTATGGATATGAGATTAGCAATTTTATTTGTCAAAGACACAGAACCAACAGACACAAAAGGTTTAAATACCTCTCTAACTACATCAGCCTGTTTTATCAGTGGCCAAATGAATAACATTGGGTGATCTGGTGAAATTACGTTTGTATGAGGACACAAAAGTGTTGTTTCATTTTCTTTTTCAAAGATCAATAATTGGTTATGACACGATCACGTTTCTTACAAAAATGGCAGATAGGCCTTGATAATTTTGATGAAGTTTTTTTCTAACAGTCAGAAGATCTTAAACTCAGCTTTAGTTGGTTGAACAAATAGGTTTTTTTTTTTGTCGAAATGATAGGAATTTCTTTTTATCCAAGTAAGTTTCGGGTCGCCACGTGTATAGCCTTTAAATTTCTCAATTAGACGCATTATTGCGAATGTGCATAGATTTACACCATGGATCAAAATAAACCTCTTTTTTTTTCGTGAGCGAATTCTATATAAGTCTGACTATCTTTCTTGCGATATCTTCGAAATATTTGGCGATAAGCGTCTGGCAATAAGTCGTATGCTTTGAGAAAGGTTGCTTTAACCATACAATCTTCTAGAGACAGAGTGACATGAGCTTCTTGTGCTCTACAGTTAAAGGACCCTGTAATAATAATAATAATGACAGTTTTTCAGTGGGTCATTTCATGGTTTGGGTAATGGTCTCAAAATAGTGGAAGCATTAATCAACTTCAGTTTCATTAAATAATGGTACTTTAATATATCAGTTGAGTTCTAATTAAATAATGGTACTTTAATATATCAATTGAGTTCAAAGTCTTTCAATCTGTCTTGGTCGATTGAAGTTGATTCTAATTTCCATTTCTTTCGGCCTAACTTCACTCTCGGCTTTGACACAAGTTTGTTTAGCCTCGAGACGATTACCTTTCCTTTCTGCTTTAATTCAGGCTTGTTCCTTCTGGGCTACGATGCAGACTTACTCTTTTTGGGCTTCAGTACAGGCTTTCTGTTTCTCAGCTTCAATACGAGTTTGTTTAATCTCGATTTGTTTGAGTTTTACATAGATTTCTAACTTGTGTTTATCAATCAACTTTTATTGGCTAGAATATTCCCCTAATGTTTCCTCAAACAGCAAATCATCATCGATTAGTATTTCAATAATAATACGCTTTTCAAAATCATTTTTTCTAATTGTTTTTAAACAACTACAACTAAGTTTTGACAATTTTGAGCAATTCAACTTTGTTATATCCTTCTTGTTGTTCGAGAGAGAGTGATTCAAGAAAATCTTGACAATTGAACATGATTAAATCATGTTGTCATAAAGTGAATTAAGATTTCAATTTTAATTTAGAATGATTTCGTCTGTAATTCAAATCTCGGACACGAGCTCCCAATTTAGCATGGTACTAATATGTTTATCTCGGACGAGTCTCCGATATATTATGTTACGTACTTTACGAATTACGATTTAAAATAGCTGGAATTTTAATTTAGCAGTTAATTAAATGTCAACATGTATTAAATTCGTGATATTTGCCAACAGTATTGATACACACAAGTTTCTATTTTAGCACAAATATATTTCAATATACAAACAACAATACAATTTATAATAATGGTTATTACAAATAATGGCTTATATACAAGAGTTTTAGAAATTTACAAACCGAGTCTTCTGTCAACCCCCCAGTGGCTCACCGGTGAGTCTGCGGACTTATAACGCTAAAAACCGGGTTTCGATACCCATGGTGGGCAGAGCAGAGATAGCCCATTGTGTAGTTTTGTACTTAATTCAAAACAACAACAAGTCTTCTGTCTAGTCTGAAACTGAATATTTTGTCAACGGTTCAAGGAGAGCGAATTAATTTTAATGCATATGCAAAAATTTTACAAACAATATAAGTCTGCTAGCCAGTCTGGAACTCAATACTTTGTCGGCGGTTCACAAGGCGCCAGTTACTTTTATGTTGATACACAGATACACTTTACTTGACAGGAATGCAAGCTAGCTCTATTCTTCACACGTAAGTTTTTTCCTGCAACACAGTTTGCAATGTGAGTTTCTTGCCATATACAAGAGTATATGGTAAGTTTTTTTTTTTTTTTTTGAATTTCGCATAAAGCTACTCGAGGGCTATCTGTGCTAGCCGTCCCTAATTTAGCAGTGTAAGACTAGAGGGAAGGCAGCTAGTCATCACCACCCACCGCCAACTCTTGGGCTACTCTTTTACCAACGAATAGTGGGATTGACCGTCACATTATAACGCCCTCACGGCTGAAAGGGCGAGCATGTTTGGCGCGATGGGGATACGAACCCTCAGATCACGAGTCGCACGCCTTAACACGCTTGGCCATGCCGGGCCATAGTAACTTTGGGTAGAGTTTGTATTCTAGGTGGTTTTATGAGTTTCTTAGTTTAAAAGGTATTAGTAATTTTTATAATAAATGTTGTTAACATTTCTACATCTCCAAAGTTATTTCACTGAAGTATAGAATGTTCAAAATTATAAATATTTGGTAAATTATCTGTAATTTTCTGATTAATAAGCGTTAGTCACAGTTATAGCTTCCAAGACTAATAGTAAAATGACTGTAGCGACCACACGATATTATACTGTCTTTCTGCGTCTAACAATAGCTAGGTTTCATACACATTAAGCGAGATTCTCGAAAATTCACTTGACAATAATATTTGAAGATACGCTACTGCTTTCTTAAAGCATATATTGCTGATTTTTATACTCGAAAATATTCTACAAATTTAGAGAACAAGCAAATGCGCATTTAATAATATACGTTACATGCATTAAATTGAAACAAATGCACATATTAAAATAAATGTATAACAGTAAATTCGTTACAGATGTAAGTGCTTGGTATGTGAAAATCAAGACAGAAATTGAATTCATATTGTTTATGTTAATTTAAGTCTTCTATTCAAGCATGTAAAAAAAGGTTGAATCAGGATATTTTGTGTAATGTAAATGTAAGTATGTATACGAAAGAAGAAACAGCGAAATTTGCGAAGCAAAAATATTCCCTGCAATAAAACATATTAGTTAGAACTCTGCCGTTTAAGTAATTAAGTTTTCCCTCGTGAGCGTGAATAGAAATACTAAAATAGTTGGCCCGGTATGACCGGATGGTTAAGGCACTCGACTCGTAATCCGAGGGTCGCGGGTTCGAATCACCGTCGCACCAAACATAATGACGGTCAATCCCACTATTCGTTGTTAAAAGAGTAGCCCAAGAGTTGGCGATGGGTAGTGATGGATAGCTGCCTTCCTTCTAGTCTTACACTGCTAAATTAGGGACGGATAGCGTGGACAGCCCTCGTGTAGCTTTGCGCGAAATTCAAAAACAGACAAACAAACTGCAATCTAAATGTTCCTGGTAACACAGAGGCTGAAATAACAGTTTACCCGAGATGTAACTCTTCCGTGGTAGCGAGTATAGAAAGGTTTAATTCGTGTTTTTCTGAAGCGTAACTGTTCCGTGTAAATGTGCTTACAGAAGTTAAACATTTCATGTTTCATGTAAACGTCGATATCAAATTTAAAACTGTGATGTTTGTCTAACATAAATGTTCCATGTAAGCCTTTGATAGAAAAGTTAAAATACTGGTCTTTGTGTAACTTGAATGTTTTATGTAATATTGGATACAAATGTTACAAGTGTGATGATTGTGTAGATAAATATTCCATTTCAATATGGATATAAAATATTAGTGTTTGTGTAATGTAAATATGTCGCGTTATGATTAACGTAAAACAAATGTTTGTGAAACGCATCGTCAAACATAAAACGTTAAACCAGTAGTAATTATGTGATGTATATGTCTCAAGTAAACTTGGACAGAAATACTGAAATAGTAGTTTTGTGTACATATTTTATTTACATGTCAATAGAAAAAGTGAAGTGAGTGTGTGATTTTTTTTGCGTAATTTAAATATTTCGGGTTTGTGTAATGGTCATCCTCCGTGTAAGCGAGAATACAAAGTTAATATTATAATTTTAATGTAAATATTCTGTCCAATGATAGATAAAAAAGTTTTAAGCAGTGGTGTATGTTTAATACAACTGTTTTCTACAAGGGTCTGCACAAACATAAAATTAGTGTAAATATTCCACGTAACATTCAATAGAAAAGTGTAATCATTGTTTGTGTAATGTAAATGTTCAGTGTATACGTCGTTAAAGGAGTTAAATGAATTTTTGTAGTACTTAATTGTGCCATGTAAATGTGTACACAAAATTTGAAGTACTTTTTGTTTATTGATTGCTGGATTGTGGGTACACCAATATCTGTTCTTCCCAGTGTTAAACTCAGTTTGTGTAGGTTGACAGTTTTCGGCAGCAGCTGGTGACGTCTTACTACTTAGTATGGTGCGACTATCATTTGACACCAGCCTCAAACAAATAGCTCAGATTGTAAGTTTCGTCATTTGTGCGAGATATTTTCATGTTTTCGAATATTATAATAATCAGGTGATTTCCATCGTTGGTCCAGATAACTTTGATAGGTGCAACACCAGTCAGCCTTTCTACTCTTTTATTCTCATTCATCACCAAGAAATACCAATGACAGCTTTTTGAGCCTCGTTTTAGGGAATACCTTGAGCCATTCTACATGGAGTGATCCACCTAGAATTTTTTCCAGCATCCAGCATACTGTTTAACCAGTGTTGCATGTGTAGCTTCCATACCCTCTAACCGCCTCAAACAATAATTACAGGTTATGATCTCCATTTTCATGCTCGGTGTTGTACTTATATATGTCAAAACTGACGTTACTGTTGGTGTAAAACTGTCTACACGTATACAATCACATAAACAGTAGCACACAAACATCATTACTTGATAAGTAAAAATAAATACACAGTTAAAAATACTTTAGAATTTAATGGGAAAATTAAGAATATTAAACAAGAAATATTTCTTAGTGTCGTTTCATGTGGTGTCATTATTTACAGAAGTTCCAATTAAGTGTTAAACAAGTTGTTAAACGTGAAAGATTTTTTAGTATTGTTTGATGTGGTGTCATTATTTACAAAAGTTCCAATTAAGTGTTAAACAAGTTGTTAAACGAGAAAGATTTCTTACTGTCGTTTGATGTGGTGTCATTATAGTTCCAATTAAGTGTTAAATAAGTTGTTAAACGTGAAAGATTTCTTAGTATCGTTTGATGTGGTGTCATTATTTACAAAAGTTCCAATTAAGTGTTAAACAAGTTGTTAAACGAGAAAGATTTCTTAGTGTCGTTTGATGTGGTGTCATTATTTACAAAAGTTCCGATTAAGTGTTAAACAAGTTGTAAAACGAGAAAGATTTCTTAGTGTCGTTTGATGTGGTGTCATTATTTACAAAAGTTCCAATTAAGTGTTAAACAAGTTGTTAAACGAGAAAAATTTCTTAGTGTCGTTTGATGTGATGTCATTATTTACAAAAGTTCCAATTAAGTGTTAAGAAGTTGTTTAACGAGAAAGATTTCTTAGTGTCGTTTTATTTAGTGTTATTATAGTTCCAATTAAGTGTTAAACAAGTTGTTAAACGAGAAAGATTTCTTACTGTCGTTTGATGTGGTGTTATTATAGTTCCAATTAAGTGTTAAACAAGTTGTTAAACGAGAAAGATTTCTTACTGTCGTTTGATGTGGTGTCATTATTTATAAAAGTTCTAAATAAGTGCTTTAAAATAAATTGTAAGATAATAAAATTTTTGCAACTGAAACTATAAATATAATTAACTTAACAAAACTGTGTGTAAGGAATCCATTTTTCTAGTTAACAGTAACGTTTGTAAACAAAATGAAAGGTTAACGATAGATTCCTACTTTCAGTATTTTTATGCAAAGAAAGGCAAAATACTTGATACGTAATGTAAACCGTATTTTTGGTTTTGGAGCTATGTTAAATATACATCAGTATACTTTGTACGCTACTTAAATGACATCTGTACAATCTACCAATATATTTTGAGAAAATTAATAGTTTTCCTTATTTATATGTATTGGTAAAAAGGAAGTCTATAAGGTAATTTAGAAACATCTGTTTACCAGAAACGCTTTTCTATTCTTATGACCCAACGTAAGAAATCATGTCATGCTATATTACAAAAACACATCTGCGTTTTTTGCTTATGTTCATAACAGAAACGGCCTGGCATGGCCTAGCGCGTTAAGGCGTGTGCTTCGTAATCTGAGGGTCACGGGTTCGCGCCCGAGTCGCGCCAAACATGCTCGCCCTCCCAGCCGTGGGGGCGTTATAATCTAACGGTCAATCCCACTATTCGTTGGTAAAAGAGTAGCCCAAGAGTTGGCGGTGGGTGGTGATGACTAGCTGCCTTCCCTCTGGTCTTACACTGCTAAATTAGGGACGGCTAGCACAGATAGCCCTCGAGTAGCTTTGTGCGAAATAGGAATCGCACACCTTAACCCACCTCGCCATGCCGAGCCTGTTTTGTTATATGTTCCGTTCTGGGTTGAACTACAAGAAGAATGTTTAGTTTTGTTATATGTTTTGGGTTGAACTACAAGAATGTTTAGTTTTGTTATATGTTTTGGGTTGAACTACAAGAATGTTTAGTTTTGTTATATGTTCTGGGTTGAACTACTAGAAGAATGTTTAGTTTTGTTATATGTTCCGGGCTTAACTATAAAGGAATGTTTTGTTTTGTTATATGTTCCAGGTTTAACTACTAGTTAATTTAAGATATTTATAAACAACAAATATTTTATCTCGTACTTAAACTGGTGAATAAGGTGAAACAAATACCGTGTTTCTCCGATAATAAGACCTACCCATAAAATAAGACTTAGTGTGATTTTTGGGGATAGTTTTAATATAAGCCCTACCCTTAAAATAAGCCCTAGTTAAGAGTGGCAGGAAGAGGAAAGAAATAAAAAAATAAATTTATTAATTAGTTTAATAGTTAATTAATTAGTTTGTTTAAGTATTAATCAGTTAGTTTAATAGTTTAATAATAGTTTATTTTAAATGGTTAGTTTAATAGTTTTACTTTGTAACTTCATTTTTTTAATATATCAAAATAAGACATCCCCCGAAAATAAGCCCTAGTGTCATATTTTGGAGTGAAAATTAATATAAGCCCTGTCTTATTTTCGGAGAAACACGGTATTAGTCTATACTGAAGATAACATACAGATAAAAGGAAAAAAAAACACTACAGTTTATAAAATTGAAAGTAAATGTGGAAGAATTTATCCTTGACAACAAAACCTTTTCTAAAATATCGTTTAAATGAACACAAGTGACATGTAAAAAATATAAAAGTTAAAATTTCTACCACAGAAGAAAATGTAGATAAAACACAGCCTTCAGTAATACTGGAAGAAAACAACAGTGTTGGGTCAACTAAAAGGTATTGAAACCAATAATATTCGTAAATCTCTCAAATTAATAAAATATGCAAAATAACAAGAATTATTGAATAGAGACGAATGTTCTTGGAATATCTGTACACTAATGTGGTGTGATTTTCTCTCTAAATGTTAAGCAGAAATCCTAACCAATATGCAGATCACACGATCTATTTAAAACAACGTACCATCACGCCTTGTAGTTCACTCCTGATGTAAACGTCAAAACAAATACAGTCAACTATTTTGGAGACCATAGATTGACAAAAGTGAAACAAATTAAATGTATATTCAGTTTAACATTACACATAAGCGTCAAGAAACATCTCTTATTGTATCTTTTTTTTTTTTTATAAATGGAGGTTCATACAGCATAGCCGGATTCGAACCTTAAGTCACCAAACATGCTCACTTTTTCATCGATGGGAGCATTATTATGGGAAGGTCAATACCAATATTTGTTACTAAAAGAATAACCCAAGAATTAACACTAGCTACCTTCTTTCTAGCCAATCGCTGCTCAGATAGCCTTTGAGTATTTTTCGTGAAATTAAAAACAAAAAAATACAAATATATTCTTAAGCAACTAACAAACTTTTGAAAAGCAGCTCGGAACAAGTTTTCATGTTAAAGACATAGTACGCCTGACGTGTCTATACTAACAGTCCTGACTAATATTTGTAAGAACAAATAAAAAACAAAGGTTTTCCAGTAATTTTTTTCACCTCTCTGTTTTGACTTTGGTGGAACATACGTTGGGGTTTTAGTACGGACTTTCTATGATTACGAACTTTACCCCACAATAATATTCTTTGATTAAGATCACAGCACATTTTTAAAAGCCACTACTTCTCAGGTTGAAACTCATTTATTAAAGAACAATTTTGAAAATATTCACATAGTAAGCTGCTTACTTCTTTGTCTTTCACGAACTAGATATTAGCCATTACTTATAACGTCAGGTTTTGGAAAAGATAAAAGTTTACTCAGACTAACGATCATCTTTTTCACACATTTTCAATAATTTGAAAAATAAATTAATTTATAAAGCTATTTTGCTTGTCGCCATTTTTCCAGTTATTTGAAGATACTTAAGGATGAATTTGTAAGTAAAATAATTGTGAAAAAGTTTTATTTTATCTCGTAATGTGTATAGATTTGTACTTTACGTATGAAGTGTAATATGGTGTGTATCTAATGGACAACAAGAAAACATTTAACCTTCGGAAATGTGAAACCCAGACGTTCACATGTTTTAACTAAAACATTATTCTCAATGGAGCTGTTATTATGGATTTTATTCTAGGGAAGGAATTATTCGCCGAGGAAATTATATAGAGTTTTATTAATGGAGTGGTTTTACTAACTTGTTTTGGGTCTAGTACAAAAAGTCATGCGAAGAATAAAAGTACTGTAACCCTTTTGAACAAGGTTAAGTCTTCGGATTTACAATGCTAAAATCAGCGGTTCGATTCCTCTCTGTGTACACAGAAGATAGCTCGATGTCGCTTTGCTATAAGAAGCACACACACAGAGTAAAAGTACAACCAATATTGTATTCATTAAAAATGAAATAGGGAGAGAATCAAAATAACAAACTCCATATTTAGTTGGGGGGGGGGAATTAGTGTATTTGTAGTACAAATATTCCAACCTTTCATTTAGTAGAAGGAAATTAATTATAGAATTTAGAATAGATCCAATCAAGTCTTGTTTGATACCTTCTGTGAGGCTTAGTCACTCTAAGTGCCATTTGAAAGTTTCTTGTTTATTTTCCCCTAATTTCAACCATCACTCATCTTCCATGTTAGATGTACTTTTATTTCTTTTTTTTCACGCTGTGTTTAATTAGTATTGTACTTCATTTCAATCTCGGGCTTTCATAAAGCGTGGGATTTTTGGTACTGGTGATTAACGTGTCGATTAGAACATCCAAGGGTTCAGCTGCAACTGCTGTTTAACAAGATCTGTTATGTTCACGTGACTCTTAATTTCGGTATTAGGTTAAGAGTTGCTTTATAGCTGATGGCTGCTACTGACTGGTTGTCATCCCTCGTTGCTACTGACTGGTTGCCATCCCTCTGGTTTTGGATATCGGTGGTCGCCAGATCACAGAGACCCCATGGTGTAGTCTTGTTCTTAACTACAACAAGAACCAAACCTAAATTATGTATGGCTATGCACGGACCTAGAGAATATCTGACCAAGCGACCTAACCCTATTGTCGCATACCTGGCTGTCTAACCCTAGCGTTGCATACCTGACTGTTGTGTCGCTGTATTCAAAATACCATCAATACTGCCACACATTTTCTTCTGTTTTGTTTTTACAAACTATGCAACTAGTTGGTATTTGTATTTGGTATTATCATTATTTTATTTTAATTACTCTATTATCCTTCACTTTTTTTATTTTGTTTTTCCTTTCATGGTTCCCCTCTTCTACATGTCCTATAGGTGTCACAGAAGATTGCCAAATCATTTCTTCGTATTCAAGAACAGATTTTACATATAATTAATGTAGTTTTCGCTTCTGAACTACTTCTATAGTCCACAGTTTTTTGTTGCTGTTGTATCATGCCATATACTTTTGTATACGTTCATGTTTTATCTTCTTCTCTTAATGTTCTTTTTTTCCTCTACATTCATCCATGGATTGAATAAAGCTGCACAAACATTTGGGAAACTTTGAACTCCATCACTTGTAACTGTGACTTTCATTTTTTCATTGTATTCTATGAGTTTTTCATTTGCTAAAGTAGCTAAAATGCCTTATTGTTTGTTTTTAAGTATAAAACTAAATAATAAAATATTTAAGCTGTGCCCTTTTCAGATATTAAATTCTAATTTTTAGCATTGTAAGATCACAAGTTATGTCGCCAGAGGGCAAAATCATCTACAATGTAAATAGTTCGGCTGTTTTTCAGGAGTGTGATGTAGTGAGGTACAGCACAAAGATATCTTATGAATGCTATTAATAATGGTAATACACCACAGATAGCCAACCACGGGTATCGAAACCCGGATTTTAGCGTGTAAGTCCGCAGACATACCACTGAGCCTCTGGGGGGGCAGGTGAAAGTAAAATCAGAAAATATAAATTATTATTATATGTTATTGTTAAATGTATTAAGACTTTTATTGAAGAAAAGATTTCTAATTACATTTTCATTCATCACAATTAATTGTTTTTGTTTTACAGAATATGAAGAACCAAATCATGGCAACAAATATGTGGGTAAATCAGGTGGGTTTAGTCTTGTTTATACAACAAATATGTGGGTAAATCAGGTAGGTTTAGTCTTGTTTACACAATGCATGAGCGTATACGTAATTACAATTTGATTTTTTTCTTACTTTACGTTTTCCAATATATCATATCAGATCATCTCTCGACTAATATCCAATTTTAGGTTCAGAAAAGGAGAAAGGATTTCAAACGCTTTTAATGTTATTTAATCAATAGTGTATGTTTCATTATTATTAATTGCTTGCTGCCAACGATTCACAAGCTTCTGAATGCCACTTTTATAAAATGTTTGGGGTTTGAAGAAAAAGAATGTAGAGAGGGTAATTTTGACATCTTCATGTGTTCCAAGCTCTTTTCCATCAAGATAGTTCTGTAAACTTTGGAATAGATGATAAACAGATGAGACAAGGTCTGGAGAATAAGGAGGATGTGGAAGTATTTTTCCCAGTTTAGCTCTTCAAACTTTGCAGATGTGATCCTTGCTGTATGGGGCAGTGCATTATCCTGGTGTAACACAACATCTTTACGATTGATCAAAGCAAGCATGTTTTCTTTCAGTGAAACATTCAAGCGCTCTAACTGTTGGCAATAGAAGTCTGGTGTAATCGTTACATTGAGTGGCAACAACTCAAAGTGGATAACACTGACAATATCCCACTAAACGTTTAACATGACTTTCCTAGGGTGGAGGTCCATTTTGAGCTGTGCTTTAGCAAGTTTACCTGCACTGAGTCATTGTCTGCGACGTTTAACATTTTTATAATATATCCGTTTTTCATCTCCAGTCACTAACTTGTCCAAAAAAGGTGAGTTGTGTTCACGAGAGTGCAGAGAAGTGCAAATGTCCACTCTTGCTCGAAGATTAGCTTCTGTGAACTCATGGAGGACCCATTTTCCAAGTTTTGACACCTGTTGTAGATGACGGTGAACTGTTGAGTGGGTTGAATTAAGCTTCTTTGCTAGTTCTTCAACTTTTACGGCACAATATTCATTAAGTTCAGCTAACAGTAAGTCATCATTAAACTCAACAGGACGACCTGAACGTGGCGCATCACTTAATCTGTAATCACCTGATCTGAACCTCTGAAACCACCTTTGACACTTTCTTTCATTAAGAGACTCTGCAACATAAACACCTTGAATCTTTTCTGTAGTTTCTTCTGCACTATTGCCTTTTATAAACTCGTAAAGCATTATATGCCTCATGTGCTCTTCTGACACACCCATCTTTATAAGGGTTTATTTATTTAATGATTAAAAAAATGGAGTTGGGTTAGTTTCTTTTATTTGTCTGAACATTTTTATACACGTGGTACTACATATTTCAGTCATTAAAGCCTTCTACAAAGACAGAAATGATGATTCACTTTCTATATTAAATTTTCGGACATTACTTATGGTTGATAAATTTGATAAATTTCATAATATAAGACATGAAATTTTAGAACGAATCCAAAGTGAAATAATAAACATGTGCCAAAATATTTATATCAATGGAGAAACCTATTTATATCGTATACAGTCTGCTAGATATAAATTAATTTATATTCGAGTTTCAAAAGGACCTGCATTTATCTCCTAGACTTTCTTTAAACTAGGCGAGTTATCCACGGTAACGACTATCACTTAATAAAATTGTTTGGTCTTAGACAGTTTACATCTTAGATGTCCTCTTACACTATGCTTATAACGATAGCTATACAAAGATATTGATGGGAAGATCTTGAACACTTCATACATTAGGGATCATCTTATACTGAACTTAGTTCTGTGGTGCTACAACTATACAAACTTAGTGGAGGGAAGATCTTGAACACTTCATACATTAGGGATCATCTTATACTGAACTTAGTTCTGTGTGGCTACAACTATACAAACTTAGTGGAGGGAAGATCTTGAACACTTCATACATTAGGGATCATCTTATACTGAACTTAGTTCTGTGTTGCTACAGCTATACAAACTTAGTGGAGGGAAGATTTTGAACACTTCATACATTAGGGATTATCTTATACTGAACTTAGTTCTGTGTTGCTACAGCTATACAAACTTAGTGGAGGGAAGATCTTGAACACTTCATACATTAGGGAGCATCTTATACTGAACTTAGTTCTATGTTGCTACAGCTATACAAACTTAGTGGAGGGAAGATCTTGAACACTTCATACATTAGGGAGCATCTTATACTGAACTTATTTCTATGTTGCTACAGCTATACAAACTTAGTGGAGGGAAGATCTTGAACACTTCATACATTAGGGAGCATCTTATACTGAACTTAGTTCTGTGTTGCTACAGCTATACAAACTTAGTGGAGGGAAGATCTTGAACACTTCATACATTAGGGAGCATCTTATACTGAACTTAATTCTATGTTGCTACAGCTATACAAACTTAGTGGAGGGAAGATCTTGAACACTTCATACATTAGGGATCATCTTATACTGAACTTAGTTCTGTGTTGCTACAGCTATACAAACTTAGTGGAGGGAAGATTTTGAACACTTCATACATTAGGGATCATCTTATACTGAACTTAGTTCTGTGTTGTTAGAACTATACAAACTTAGTGGAGGGAAGATCTTGAACACTTCATACATTAGGGATCATCTTATACTGAACTTAGTTCTGTGTTGGTACAACTATACAAAGTTAGTGGAAGAAAGATCTTGAACAGTTCATACTTCAGGCATGTTCTTACACTGCCCTTACTGGTGTATATCGCTACAACTGTACAAAGATATATGGAGGGATGATTTTGAAGGGTTCACAGATTTCTGACTGTGTACAAATAACCGCGGCTTAAACAGCTAGTGACTAACTTGGGTAATAAAAGGAAATCTCGAAAAGTAGAAAATACATCAGAATCAGTCCCAATAGACAATTTTCATCAACGGTAATTCTGATTTATTTAATCCCAGTTATACTTCATTCAACGGTAATCATGATTTATTGAACCATATTTATACCTTGTGTGATATTACAGTACGAGAGGCCTGACATAATTTTAATCAATCCCTTTTTACTGGTTTCCACTACAATACGTCCTGTATGCTATTGTCAATGTTTGTTTGTTTGTTTTGAATTTCGCGCAAAGCTACACGAGGGCTATGTGCGCAAGCCGTCTCTAATGTAGCAGTGTAAGCCCACCGCCAACTCTTGAGTTACTCTTTTACCAACAAATAGTGGGATTGACTGTCACATTATAACGCCCCTACGGCTGAAAGAACGAGCACGTTTGGTGCGACCGGGATTCGAACCCGCGACCCTCGGATTGCGAGTCGAACGCCTTAATTCACATGGCCATGCCGGGTCTTATTGTCAATGAAGCCATTTGTACTGTGCTGACAATAGCGTTCAGAACACCTACAGAATTTGTAGTCTATATGTTTCGTATTCTTCTAAGCAGACATCAGCGAAGAAAGGTTGATTAAGGTCACTACTAGTCTTATTGTGATATGTTATAACACAAACCAGTAATCATTAGTTTGTTATTTTGTAGTTTTCATTATTCCAATGACTCCTAAGTATGTATAATTTTTTTTTTCATAGTGGACCTGGCCCGGTATGGCTAGGTGCTTAAGGCGTTCGACTCGTAATCTGCGGGTCGTGGATTCGAATCCCTGTCGCACCAAACATGCTCGCCTTTTCAGCCTTGGGGGCGTTATAATGTGACGGTTAATCTCAGTATTTGTTGGTAGCTAGCGCAAATAGCTCTCGTGTAGCTTTGCGCGAAAAACAAAACGTAGTGGACCTACTAATCGCTCTGTATGACTAAAAATTACTTTTTTAACAGTGGTCTAATTAGCTGCTTGTGAATATGTATCTTTTATTTTCACGTGTTGCTTCGATTGTTATGCCTGGACAATTATATACAGTTACAATTTATTAACTGAAATTTATATTTCATTGAGTGATTCCAACATTATTACTTAACAAATAAAGTAAAAGTTTTGTTATCCGTTATCTGTCGGACCTTGCACTTGTGAAGAGGCGAAAATTCCTATTACGAAAGTGTTTCCTTTTAGGTGACCTCCGCACTAGCATAGCGATATGTTTATGGACGTAAAACTTTAGAACTCGGGTTTCGATACTCTTGTGAAGCAGAGAATAGATAGCCAATTGTGTAACTTTGAGCTTAACTTCAAACAGCAGCAATCATTACGATATTTTATCGGAAAAAAATTGTACACGTTGACAGTGTTCTAAAGCATAGTATTTATACATTATTAAAACCAATAACAATTTTAAACAATGATAAATAATGTAAAAAAAACAACATTTATACGTGAAATATTTTGAACGTGGATTACACTGTAGAGACTGAAGCTTGCTGGCGTGAAAAATATGTAAACAAAGCAACAATGAGAATTTTACATTACATAACAATAAAATTTTACATTACATAACAACAAAATATAACAAAGGTCAATCTAGGCCAGGGGTGTGCAACATTTTTCGTCGGTGGGCCATATAACCAACTTCATCAATCAAGCGGGGCCACTTAAAAAACAAGCTTATTCGTGTACATGCACAATAAATTAAAAAAAAATCTCAAAATGCAAGCAATAATATTTTATATTTTTGCATGAGTGATCATTTTAGTGCGACACTTGAAATTTAGAGTCCTTGCAGAGCTTGTCAACTGACTGGTCAAATGTTCATCAGTCAGCTGACTTCTACATTTGGTTTTGATGAGCTTCATTTTGGAGAAAAATTGCTCACAGCAGTAGGTGCTACCAAAAAGGGAGGCAATTCTTTGTGCATGACGGGACAAATTGGGAAACTTTTCACGTACACAGAGTTTGTAAAAGTTTAGCAAACTGTTTTCAGAGAATTTCCTTTAGTGTCCATGTCAGCCTGCAGTTCAATGAGTTCCATTTGGCAATCATCAGGACTGTCTTCCACTGCCAAATCAAAAGGTTGAGCGAACAATTTCAATCTAATTTCAGTTTGTCTGAAATCTGGAAATCTGTTTGCAAACTCATCACGCAGCTTTTGTACACTGGTTCCATATTTGGTGCAATCCAGATTAGGAAATTCCAGTTTCCTGGTTGCAAGACATGTAAAATGGGTCAATATGGCTCTTCTCAACTGAACCTGAAAAGTTCCAATTTCTTTTCAAAAGCACAAATATGCTCAAACAACTTATTCACAAGTTGACTTTTCCCTTGTAGTTTTAAGTTTAAATCAGACAGATGCTGTGTAATGTCTGTGAGGAATGCTAAGTCATTCAGCCAGTTCTCATTGCTCAAGAAGTCCACATTCTGACGTTTGCTCTCCATGAAGAACTTAATCTCCTCTCGCAGATTCCAGAATCTCTTCAAAGTAGCAGCTCTACTAAGCCAACGTACAGCAGAGAAGTACAAAACATCTGAATACTCACTGTCCAGCTCATCTAAAAAAGTTTTAAATTGTCGATGATTTAATCCTCGTGTTCGAATATAATTTACGCATTGGACGACATTTTTCATGACTTCTGCAAAATCCAGAACTTTGGTGCACAAGCTCTCTTGGTGAATAATGCAATGGCTTACAACTACGTCTTGTGCTCCAATTGCAGTTAGAAATTTCTTGGTGAATCCATTTGTCCTACCTGTCATGGAAGGAGCACCATCTGTTGTAACACCACATAATTTATAAGGATTCAGTTCAAACTTTTCTGCAACCTTAAGCACTTGTTCACAAATATCCTGTCCTGTGGTTGTGGAGGAAAGGCTTGCCATATCTAAAACTCTTCGAAAACATCAAAGCCTGCAGTAACAGCTCTGATGAAAATGACAAGTTGGGATGTGTCATTGATATCAGTGCTTTCATCCAAAGCCAGACTGAAAGCTTCACACGAATTCAATCTCTCTTTCAAAGTTTCTTTGATGTCCTCTGAAAGATCTTTTGTCCTGCGTGAGACAGTAAAGCGGGAAAGGCTAGTTTGCTCCACCAAATATTTTTTCTCTGGACATGCATATTCTGTGAATATTGTTAAACAATTTTAATAAATTCTCCATCACTGAAAGGCTTTCCCTTTTCTGCCATACATTCACAAAGCTTAAAACTCAGTTTTGTCACCAGTTCTGAATTTTTCTTGAAAGTGGTAAAACACCTTGTTGGTTTTCAATGGATGTTTTAAATGTTCAATTTTGTCCTTTCGGGCCTGACCAACAATTTCATCAAACTGGGAGGAGTGCTTAGTTGCGTAATGTTGCTTAATATTGTACTCTTTCATGACTGCAATTGTAGTTTGACAGACGAGGCAGACAACACCTTGATTATGTGGGACAACAAGATATTTTGTGCACCATTCACTGTTGAATAACCTTCCTCATCATCAATTTTTCGTTTCTTAACTGCTGACATTTTACTAGCCCTGAAATCAAAACAAAAATTATTCTCACGAAAATAGCAAAGTAGAAAAAACATAGAATTTATTTACACATGGAACCTCTTATGGACAGAAACACATGTTTCTAAATTGGCATCCCGATCATAGCCTTCCGGTACTTAAATTAATTGAGAATAGCAAAATACAGTGTGACCTCGCCTATTCGCGGTTCGCCATTCGCGGCCCCGCATATTCGCGGGTTATGCGCGAACTGCGTTTTGTAGGTCACAGAGACTGAAAGGGCTTTTCGAGGAGATATCTGTTGTATTTACTCAATCAAGCCGTTTTATCAATTGTCGTCTTCACCAAACAAGATTGGACTGCTATTGGCTGACTGCCTCAGCTTCCCCAACGGCAAAGCACAGCCCGGTAACGCACGGTACAATTTAGTGAAATACATAACAGTATGCAATATTGCTACATTATTACTGCATCAATGAGTATAAGTATCATTAGTGTTTGGGAAGCATTTCATATAGTATATAATCGCATACATATACGTTTTAAAACTGCATCCAATATTCGGGTTTTTCGCTATTCGCGGGAGGGTAAAGAACGTAACCCCCGCGAATAACGAGGTCACACTGTACATAGAATCAGATGCATCTGAAAGCAAAAATTTTAATAAATTCAGTAAAGTCACAACAATATGCTAAATAATAATCAAATTGTAGTAACTGTAAAAGGTAATAAAATTTTCACCAATAATGAATGACGGACAGCAGAGGTTAGGGAAAATTGTCGCCAGCGGGCGAAGGCGAGGTTCAGGACATGACGTTGAGTCGTAGACAATAGTGCTAGTGCACGTCACCTATTCATGCCCTAAGGAGGCCGACCAATCGAATTCGGCCTGCTCCTCTCTAGCAAAGATAATGTTAGAAGTTTGTCGAGTCGAAGCCTGGGAATCCCGTAGGATCGATGCTTTTAAAAATATTCCATTTGCGTTGGATTACAGATCAGGCCACATGGTTAGATTACAACAACTAGGGCCACACTAAATGGCTTGGCGGGCCGGGTTGTGGCCCGCGGGCCGCCTGTTGCACACCCCTGATCTAGGCCATATCATCTTAAATTCAACCAAACTCAAGATTCGTTGAAATGTGTATCAAGTCCTTCTGTTAACTCTCTTTAATTAACTGCTTCTGCCACGCCAGAAGACAATCCTTTCTGAAAGCCAACTACGCTCTTTGAAAAAATGAAACTGTCTTGACAGTGCTACCCTTCCAAAGTTTATACCTGTGTCTTATCATTCTTACCACTAAATATAAAAGATGATGCATCATAATTATCAATTTACTTAATAATCTTAAACAACTCAATCAGATTCTATCCAACTCTTCGTTTTCTTAATGAAAAACAAGTTCAGAGTTCATAACTTATCATTGTATGACACCCTTTACAACCATTCCCAACAGTTCATTTTTCTTCTATGATAAGGAGCCCAAGGTTGAACGCAGTACTCCAAATATGACCTTAGCAATGACTTATACATTGACGTTATAACCTGTTTATACTTATATTCAACATTTCTGTATTGACAACCTAAAACATTATTCGTCCTATCCCTAGTAACAGCACGGTGATTGGACAACTAAAGAGACTATTAAATGGAACACCAAGATATTTTTCTGTCCCTTTTGTTGTCCTTTTCTCCCCAGGCTCATCATCTGCTTAAACATGTTAATTAATAAAACATATTTATTATAATTAAATCGCGTACTGCTAGTCATATTACTACTGTTTGTAACTGCCAACTAGGCATTGTATCATTTATATCAAAAGCTTAATTTCCTTTTAAAATCCTTCTACTGTTTCTCACAAATGACTCTTCTCTTTATCTATACCTTCCATCAGATTTAGAACAAATAGCCTCCACTTTCTCCTCCAACCTACAAACTCTATATAGAAGTTATACAACATCAATAGCAGCTTTCTTAAATGTATATGCCAGCCCTGAATTTCCAAAACTTGCATCTACCATATCAAACGAAGTATGAGCGCTTAACACTAAACTGTTTCAAGCTGGGAATAAATATTTAATGTTCAATACAAATATCTAACGTTACAGTGAAATTTAGTTCACTGTATTATCATTACCTTATATGCTAACTAAAGAAATTACGTTTTTATTTATAGGTAGTGACATTTACGGTTACAAAAGCTTCGCATGAATAACAAAGTTTTAATTGTATAATGTGCTTGTGACACATATGTTATAATTTCCCCTGGAACATGTGTTACCCCGACTACTATTCCTTGACAAACATTAATTGTTTTTAGTATCTTATTAGTTTTTTGTAGTTTAATTTTTAAATTTATTAGTAGCCTTCTCGTCTATCCATTGTTATATTTCAAAAGTAATCACCCGCAACGAATATGTGTATTAATTACTTTGACCTTTGTCCTTTAAACGATCTCTAGCCGTGTTTTTAATTTGTTAAGAACTGGACCCTCTACAAATGCATTGTGTACTTTTTCAGGAATGGTCTGATCACAAACTAAAGTGGGATCCTAGAGAATACGGAGGCGTTCGTCAGTTATACGTTCCTGCTGAACAAATATGGCTCCCAGATATTGTATTATATAACAAGTAAGGTTGTTTATTACACACTAATACATTATCAGTATTTTCTGGTCAAAGAAGACTAAATAAAAATTGATAATTAACTCAATTAATAATGTAGTTAATTTAATTTATGGTCTGACCGAAAGTATGCGATTTGATGCCACAAACCCCTGTAATCATTATGATATATTGATTCGTTTGTTGGATGACCTATTTGTGTTCAGTATTTTCGACTGTAACTCCAATAATTTCTTAATAGGTTAGGTAACCACTGGATATACTATGAGGGTGGGTAATGATGATTAGCTATGTTCTCTCGTGTCTCGTACTGCTAAGTTGTGGACGGCTAGCGCAGATAGCACTTTTGTAACTTTGCGCGAAGTTAAAAAAAAATCAAACAAACACATACTCTATTCTTTCTGTACATAAGTCGCCCAAATTATTTTTCAAACGTTTCTGGATGATTTATGTATAGAGGTCCAACTTTGTTTTTCAGTGGTGAACGTGACAGCTAAGAAAGCTAACATTCAGAAATCAATACTTCAAAGACAATAAGAGCCACAGGAAAGTCGAAAATCCATGAATTCCTTTCAATAAATACCAAAATTTTAGGAGCCTTGTTAAGATACTAGATCATGGGTTTGTGGCTTTTCTCTTACTAGTTATAGTTTATATTTTATCGGATAATGATGATGTAGTCAGACGTGCACACAAAATAAATCAGATTAAAATTTTCATAAAGTTTTCTCAAGGTGAACAAAAACTTTATTCCATTTACTTACAATGCTTCTCTATTATGGTTATATATAAACAGGCAATTTACTGTAGTTTACAAATAACGTTTCTTCATGATGGTTACCCATAAACAAGAAAACAATTTACTGATGTTTACCATTAACGTTTTTCCATGATGGTTACCGACAAACAAACAATCTGATGCCATCTACCATTAACGTTTCTCCATGATGGCCACTGACAAACAAACAGTTTACATTGGTAGACTATAGTTTCTTTATGATGGTTATATTAACAAATAGAAGTGTTTATTCGTGACAGTTAATTAACATTTAACATAAGAACCAACAGGGCTGCAATTTCAAGATATTTACTTTTAAAATTTAGGTATATGAAAGATATGATGTTGTCCAATCATAACTTTTTCTGGATTTTTATATTAAATATTCTAACAGTGTTTCAAGAGCAGAATTGCAAAAATGTTATATACATTTTATCTAAAACCATCAAAGATACGTAGTTTGATTCTGTTTGCATTACATCTTTTTATTTATAACAACATACAGTTCGTTTTTTCTTTGTGTTATATTTTGATCCTTAAAGTCTCAAAGATCAGATATCTGCTTGTCGACTGATATGAATTAATTATAGCACAGTTTAACTATAATCCTAACATATTCTATTAGAAGTAGCGATTGCCTGTCTGTCGCATTTAGTACATCGTAACTTAGCTTACTCATAATCCATTCAGTTCTCGTGAGAAGTGACATCTGCTTGTTTGTCGATTTGAGTATCATAATATAATGGAACTCTTGCCTATATGATACTGGAAAAACATTTTTATTACACGATATGCAATCCCCAACTTCGCGAAAGTTTTATCCTGTGAGCATGTAGATTTGCAATAATGGCCACGATTTCCCCGTTTCGCCTCCGTTTCCCGTCACGGATAATTTTATTTTTATCCATTCTCAGGAAGCAGATATATCGTCACGAAACGTCACACGCGGATCTAATGCACTTGAGCCACGGGTAATCGGCTAGTGTACAGTAACAGAGAAGCCGACAGAAACTCCAAAACATCATAAATGGCTCAAATAAGATCTATCAGTAAGTTATGGATATGCTCACATTTTTGTCAAAATGAGAAAAGACATGAAAGCGATGAATTCTGGATTTGTGAAAGAGACAGTACTGCAAGTGAAAGTGGAAAAACTGACACTACCATCAAAACGCATGAAGAAGATGGCGTAGCTGAAGTAGTAGGCATGGAAGATCCATCTTCTGCAGTGTCAACTGTTATACTGATATCCTGAAGGTGTTTCAGCTGCATCACAAAGCACTTTGGCTGGTACAGTACCTACCAAAGCAGCTCCCACCGCATCACCAACCACTTCAACTGGTACAGTACCTACAATAGCGAAACCAGCTGCATTACCAACCACTTTGGCTATTACAGTACCTACTGCAGCGAAACCAGCGCAAGCTGGCATGTAGGAGGTTTGAAAGGTACGAAAAATTTGGAAATTATCAATCAAAATATTGAGGCTTGCGGTGATAAGATGCAGAAAATGGTGAGATAGAAACTCCAGATCTTATACAATACGAAAAATGTACCTTTCAGTGCTTCTAACATACTGATGATATGTAAATATATTAATGATGAAGGATGCATCGAAACATAAGGTGTAAAACGATGATTCATGGAAGATATCTCTATTTCACTGCTGTATGTTCGTGAGACCTAAAATGGCAAAAAAGGATTTACCTTTTGATCAACAGAAGTGGAAACTCCTTTTTGTTTTCTTTTGTTTACAGAAGTAATGACAAGGAATTATATTAAAAAAATACTGAGATTTTTACATTTTGATTTGAAAGCAACGAAGAGTGACCGACTTCAAAAAGACAAATTTGTCCTGGCTTTAAAAATGTGGACTGATTTCACTGAAAACAGTATTGTCTGAGAGAGAATATTACTGTGAGCAGCTGTTTCACACAACAGCATAGTGTTGCTAGACATAAGAACATTGCACGTAAACCGGATACGTTTGGAATAACGTTTTGACTGTTAGTTAAAGTTGCCTCAAAATATATTCTGAATAGCTTCCCCTACATGTACAAAGATGAAACCCGTCCAGCTGGTCAGAGACTGGCAGATGATGTGGTACTCAGGCTGGTTGTAATATATTTTTCTTTCACTTAAATTGCCAAAAGAAGTGAAAAAAAACAAAACATTCTAGCTTGGAACATTAAAAAATCAAGTAGAGATCATCCATCATACATGCTTAACTTACAACCAGAGCTGTACGCTTATACAATGTTGAATCACGGTGACTTTGCTACGTTGGCTGTTTGCAAGTGCAAACTAAGGTATAGTGTTTTTGCATTCTAAGCTCCCTTCATACGTCATACGGTACTGGCACTACTTAAATGACACTGTGTTTTCTTCCAATCAATACTCAGTAAAAGCTAGTTCTCCTCGGTAGACAGTTGCTGTATTTTACAATGTCGAGGATCTGGCAACCATCGATTCCTTTGTTTTGTACAAGAATTGTTTTGGAGAAAATATAAGTGGAAGATATTTTATCTTGAAGCTTGTCACAGACCTCCGACAAAAGCACACGTTTAAAAACAATGAAAGTACCAAACCTGAATCTAGTGCTGCATCTAGTGAAACACATAAAGGAAAATAGTACTCCTGATAAATGTGTTCTATGTAAAGTAAATGGACAGCAAAAGTTGAAAAGTGTCTCACCTCCATGAATTCTAGCACTTAGGCATGTTTCTAACGGGAATCAAGTAATTTTCTTCCTCCATTTTTTATCAACGTTTATTGTTTATAATAATGTACCTACTAGTGTTTGCCGCTTACTTGTCTGTTTCTTTTATTATAGTTTTTAAATTCCTGAATTTGTCTTTATAATTATTTATTTTAATACGGCGTTTCGACTGTAGTTACATTCGATTTTATGTTCCATGAGTTGTACCCAGTAGTTTGTCTTTCATGTTAATACTGACGTTGTAATATGTAGCAGTCAAAATAGCAGCATTATTGCAGTTCTAGATACGGGTGAAACCGTGGCGCTTCTAGTGTTAACTTTACTAACGAATGATCTTCTTCCGTCTACTCTAATTTTAATTTTGTTGTTTATTGTTCATGAAGCTACAAGATACTATAATTATTTCATGTTTTAGTGCTGATGGAAATTACGAGGTAACAATTATGACAAAAGCCATCATCCATGATGATGGGAAGGTCGTATGGAATCCACCGGCCATCTATAAAAGTTCTTGTTTAATAGACGTTCAGTACTTTCCGTTTGATCGCCAAGAATGCCAGATGAAATTTGGATCTTGGACTTATGATGGCTATCAGGTAAAAAACCCTTATTATGAATATTTTGTGCAAATATGTGAGATACGTTTTGTTCGTAATATGGCAAACATTACCTTTAATGTTAAGAATGTTGATATATTCACGACTATAAGTACTTAATTGTTCTGTATCAGAAGTGTCGTATGTAGTGAACTTCAGGTGAAAATTCTTTTATGATTTTAATTTTTTGTCTATATTGTGGTTTATATTCATCTACGTGATAGAATAGTAATTATATTAGTTAGTGACCGAATATTATTTTTAACAAGGCCCGGCATAGCCAGGTGGTTAACGTGCTCGACTTGTAATCTGAGAGTCGCGAGCTCGAATCCCCGTCGCTTTAGACATGCTCGCCCTTTCAGCCGTGGGGGCTTTATTATGTTACGGTCAATCCCCCTATTCGTTGATAAAAGAGTAGTCCAAAAGTTAGCGGTGGGTGGTAATGAATAGCAGCTGCCTTCACTCTAGTCATACACTACTAAATTAGGATCTGCGTTAGGCAGATACCCCTCGTGTAGCTTTGCGCGAAATTCAAAATCAAACAAATTTTTAACAATAAAACAATTTTAAGATGGATTATGTAAAACATCTATTAACTTTATAGTATTTTCCAAAATGCCGTATGCTTGTTGTAAAAGTACTTTCATCTCAAAGCTTTAACATTTTTCTCATTGTAGTTTCTCTCAGTCATGTTTTTACAAGGAGTTCTATTAATAAAAACAAAAGCAAAGGACAAACAGAACAAGTTCACAATTTTAGAAGAAGAAACTAAGTTCGTGTAATATTTGCTTAAATCTTTTATGAAAATTTCAAAATTTTTGAAGTGTAATGTTGAATGACAGTAACAAGGAACATCCGATACATGTGTGTACAGTAAGAAACGTTTAATTAGCGAACGTTTCGGAATATACATATTCCATCTTCAGCAAGCTATGTTGAACATGGTAAGTAATTAGGTACAAAAATTTATAAAGTTTAAATATTTTATGAAAGTAGTTGACGTACAGAATAAAAGGATAATTTAAATTAAAAGTCAGTCAGGCAAGAACTAATAGAACAAAGTAACAATATGATACATGTATTCAGAACAGACAAGAACTAATAAAACAAAGTAACAATATGATACATGTATTCAGAACAGACAAGAACTAATAAAACAAAGTAACAATATGATACATGTATTCAGAACAGACAAGAACTAATAAAACAAAGTAACATTATGATACATGTATTCAGAACAGACTTAGTTGTAAGAAAGTTGTGTTGTTATTTAGAGTTTGGAGTTCATTTATAACACATAAACTTCTTTTAAAAGTTTGGTATTGGATAATCTAGATGAAATGACTTTGAAGTTCGTAAACAAGATGGAGTGGTTTTCACTGTTTGTACGAATCGTCGAGTCTGGTGAAGTTAATAATTTTAACCAGCTCTGCTTCATACTGCCAGAAATTGTACAGTTTGTAGAGTAGGGTGTGCTGTTGAAAGTTACACCTGGGTCTAAGTTCTCTTTTTATTCATATAAACCCACATATTTTTAACATAAAGGCCACATAAACTCATGAACAGCCTCTGAGTTCTTGCTCTTAACAGCAATGTTTGGTATGAAACGAGAAAATATCAAAATCCCGAGTGGCTTAGCCCTTAAACGACGACCATCATCAACTGATGCTGCTACCTACAACATTAAACAAGGATTAAAACATTGAATGTAATCATGAATCACAGACGCTCGTTTTTAAAACATGAAACTTAGTCATATCTAATGGTTAAACATAAAATTGCATAAAATACCATTCAGTATAAATGTTGTTGTTGCTGTTTTCAATTAAGCACAAAGCTACACAATGGGCAATCTGTGCTCTGCCCACCACGGGTATCGAAACCCGAATTTTAGCGTTGTAATTCCGCAGACATACCGTTGAGTCACTGGGGGGCAGTATAAATGTGTAGAGCATAAATATGGGATGGCATATTAGAACACCAATGATTCAGTCGTAAAATATAGGATGTAATCTTCATGGAAATCACTATTTCGAGCCACAAACGTAAGATATAATTTTAGAATATCATTTCCATGAATATAAAACATGAAACACAATATTAAAACAATAATAGTTACAACCTACAAAAGAGATGGTATTTCGAAACATTAAATTATTTAGCTTTGGGTGTAGGATGTATTCATAATGTAATGTAAAAACAACTCAAACATAAATAATGAGATGCAGCCTTGAAATATACACTTCGAGTTCCAAAATGTGATGTAATTATAGTAAGGGATACAAATTCGGAACATTTGTGGTTTTCAGTACCTAATGTAATCAGTGGTTCCAGCATTATCATAGAATAGAATCTTGTAGCAGCAGTTGCTACAGTGAGAAGATGAAATGGAAATGTTTAACATAAACGTAGCAACCTTAACACAAGCTGTGTAACATAAATGTATGGAAGTTAAAATATTAGGTTTTGTGACATATGTATAGAAATTAAAGCAAGGATAAGGTCTTGTAAACTAAAACATAGAATACAATTTTGTAATATTAACGTCTCAAACTTTAATATATGATGGAATTATGATGATTGAACCTTAACCAGGACTCCTCAGGCCAACTGGGATACGACAAACACAATAATGATCGAGACGTTATCTTTACTAGCAAATGTCTTGGAAAAACTTTAGCTTACAACAAGGAACGCAATCTTAGAAATATTAGATAGAAATGTGGGATCAAACCCTAAAACATTAAAAGCTTGAGTTTAAATTACAGTAGGTGTTATCTTGAAGAGTTAACAACTCGAGCTAATAACATGGAATTGTAGAACATCAACATCTCAATCTTTATAGAACTTTAACAGTTCAAGCTAAAAACATTCAATTGAATCATAAAGTACAAATATCTCAACCTTTAAGTCTATGATGGTATTTTACATTACTAAGATATAGAGTTTTAATATGGGATTTGATATTAAAATATCAATGTTCGAGCATAGAAGATTAATATCTCAGGCTTCAAACATGGGCTAAGACTCTTGAACAAGATTAATATCTTAAGCTTCAAACATGGGCTAAGACTCTCGAACAAGATTAATATCTCAGGCTTCAAACATGGGCTAAGACTCTCGAACAAGATTAATATCTCAGGCTTCAAAAATGGGCTAAGACTCTTAAACATCATTTTGTTTAGTTTCAAACAACATCAATGTGTTTAACTTGAAACTTAGATTGAGATCCTCGAACGTTAAAGTGTTTAGTTTTCGACATGTCCTGAAACTCTCGAATATCAATGTGTTTAACTTTAAACACAGTTTAAGACTCTTTAATGTCAATTATTTTACTTCAAACTTAGCCTGAAACTTTCGAACGTCTATGTGTTTAGCTGCAAAGATGATGTATTTTTTATTTGTTAAATAATTTTCGAATAATTTTGAAAGTAAGGCATTTAGCCAGCAGTACTCACCATCAAGTCTTGGACTACTCTAGTCAACAGTACTCACCATCAAGTCTTGGACTACACTAGTCAACAGTACTCACTATCAAGTCTTGGACTACTCTAGTCAACAGTACTCATCATCAAGTCTGTGACTACTCTACTCAACAGCACTCACCATCAAGTCTTGTACTACTCTACTTAACAACACTCACCATCAAGTTTTGGACTACACTAGTCAACAGCACTCACCATCAAGTCTTGGACTACACTAGTCAACAGTACTCACCATCAAGTCTTGGACTAAACTAGTCAACAGCACTCACCATCAAGTCTTGTACTACTCTACTTAACAACACTCACCATCAAGTTTTGGACTACACTAGTCAACAGCACTCACCATCAAGTCTTGGACTACACTAGTCAACAGTACTCACCATCAAGTCTTGGACTAAACTAGTCAACAGCACTCACCATCAAGTCTTGGATTACTCTAGTCAACAGTACTCACTATCAAGTCTTGGACTACTCTAGTCAACAGTACTCATCATCAAGTCTTGGACTATTCTACTCAACAGTACTCACTATCAAGTCTTGGACTACTCTACTCAACAGTACTCACTATCAAGTCTTGGACTACTCTAGTCAACAGTACTCATCATCAAGTCTTGGACTACTCTACTCAGCAGCTTTCATCATCAAGTCTTGTACTACTCTAGTCAACAGCACTCACCATCAAGTCTTGGACTACTCTTCTCTAACTTAAAAGACTTAAACGCGTCTTGAGATTAAAAACATGCGATAGAATCTCAGAAAATTACAACTCTAGATAAAACACGTCTCAGGGACAAAGTATTATATGCATTCTTAGGACATTATTTTCTCTTGCTTAAAATGTGCGATGAACTTAAAGGTATATCTTAAGGTTTATAAAATAAACATAAGTATCTATAAATTACTTTGTCACTTATATAACAAACTTTATAAAATAAACATAAGTATCTATAAATTACTTTGTGTACCATTATATAACAAACTTTATAAAATAAACATAAGTATCTATAAATTACTATAAATTTTGTCACTTATATAACAAACTTTATAAAATAAACATAAGTATCTATAAATTACTTTGTCACTTATATAACAAACTTTATAAAATAAACATAAGTATCTATAAATTACTTTGTCACTTATATAACAAACTTTATAAAATAAACATAAGTATCTATAAATTACTTTGTCACTTATATAACAAACTTTATAAAATAAACATAAGTATCTATAAATTACTTTGTCACTTATATAACAAACTTATATAAAATAAACATAAGTATCTATAAACTTTGTCACTTTGTCACTTATATAACAAACTTTATAAAATAAACATAAGTATCTATAAATTACTTTGTCACTTATATAACAAACTTTATAAAATAAACATTTATAAAATAAACATAAGTATTATAAATTACTTTTATATAACAAACTGTATAAAATAAACATTTATAAAATAAACATAAGTATCTATAAAATATAACAAACTTTATAAAATAAACATAGTAGTATCTATAAATTACTTTGTCACTTATATAACAAACTTTATAAAATAAACATAAGTATCTATAAATTAACAAACTTTGTCACTTATATAACAAACTTTATAAAATAAACATAAGTATCATAACTTATATAACAAACTTTATAAAATAAACATAAGTATCTGTATAAATTACTTTGTCACTTATATAACAAACTTTATAAAATAAACATAAGTATCTATAAATTACTTTGTCACTTATATAACAAACTATAAAATATAAAATAAAACTTTGTCACTATATAACAAACTGTATAAAATAAACATTTATAAAATAAATAAGTATCTATAAATTACTTTGTCACTTATATAACAAACTATAAAATATTAAATAAACATAAGTATCTATAAATTAGTATCTGTAAATTACTTTTCACTTATATAACAAACTTTATAAAATAAACATAAGTATCTATAAAACTTATAAAACAAACATTTATAAACTTTGTCACTTATATAACAAACTTTATAAAATAAACATAAGTATCTATAAATTACTTTGTCACTTATATATATAAAATAAACTTTATAAAATAAACATAAGTATATAAAAATTACTTTGTCGCTTATGTAACAATTTTTATAAAATAAACATTTATAAAATAAACATAAGTATCTATAAATTACTTTGTCACTTATATAACAAACTGTATAAAATAAACATTTATAAAATAAACATAAGTATCTATAAATTACTTTGTCACTTATATAACAAACTTTATAAAATAAACATAAGTATCTATAAATTACTTTGTCACTTATATAACAAACTTTATAAAATAAACATAAGTATCTATAAATTACTTTGTCACTTATATAACAAACTGTATAAAATAAACATCAGTATCTATAAATTACTTTGTCACTCATATAACATATAACAAAACATTTATAAAATAAACATAAGTATCTATAAATTACTTTGTCACTTATATAACAAACTTTATAAAATAAACATAAGTATCTATAAATTACTTTGTCACTTATATAACAAACAAACTTTATAAAATAAACATAAGTATCTATAAATTACTTTGTCACTTATATAACAAACTTTAAAATAAACATATAAAATTATCTATAAATTACTTTGTCACTTATATAAAAAACTTTATAAAATAAACATAAGTATCTATAAATTACTTTGTCACTTATATAACAAACTTTATAAAATAAACATAAGTATCTATAAATTACTTTGTCACTTATATAACAAACTTTATAAAATAAACATAAGTATCTATAAATTACTTTGTCACTTATATAACAAACTTTATAAAATAAACATAAGTATCTATAAATTACTTTGTACTTATCTATAAATTACTTTGTAAAATAAACATTATATAAAAACTTTGTCACTTATATATAAAATAAACATAAGTATCTATAAATTACTTATATTATAAAATAAACATAAGTATCTATAAATTACTTTGTCACTTATATAACAAACTTTATAAAATAAACATAAGTATCTATAAATTACTTTGTCACTTATATAACAAACTTTATAAAATAAACATAAGTATCTATAAATTACTTTGTCACTTATATAACAAACTGTATAAAATAAACATTTATAAAATAAACATAAGTATCTATAAATTACTTTGTCACTTATACAACAAACTTTATAAAATAAACAGTATCTATATAAACATAAGTATCTATCTAAATTACTTTGTCACTTATATAACAAACTGTATAAAATAAACATTTATAAAATAAACATAAGTATCTATAAATTACTTTGTCACTTATATAACAAACTTTATAAAATAAACATAAGTATCTATAAATTACTTTGTCACTTATATACAACAAACTTTATAAAATAAACATAAGTATCTATAAATTACTTTGTCACTTATATAACAAACTTTATAAAATAAACATAAGTATCTATAAATTACTTTGTCACTTATATAACAAATTGTATAAAATAAACATTTATAAAATAAACATAAGTATCTATAAATTACTTTGTCACTTATATAAAACAAACTTTATAAAATAAACATAAGTATCTATAAATTACTTTGTCACTTATATAACAAACTTTATAAAATAAACATAAGTATCTATAAATTACTTTGTCACTTATATAACAAACTTTATAAAATAAACATAAGTAGTATCTATAAATTACTTTGTAAACTTATATATCTATAAATTACTTTGTCACTTATATAACAAACTTTATAAAATAAACATTTATAAAATAAACATAAGTATCTATAAATTACTTTGTCACTTATATAACAAACTGTATAAAATAAACATTTATAAAATAAACATAAGTATCTATAAATTACTTTGTCACTTATATAACAAACTTATAAAATAAACTTTATAAAATAAACATAAGTATCTATAAATTACTTTGTCACTTATATAACAAACTTTATAAAATAAACATAAGTATCTATAAATTACTTTGTCACTTATATAACAAACTTTATAAAATAAAATAAGTATCTATAAATTACTTTGTCACTTATATAACAAACTGTATAAAATAAACATTTATAAAATAAACATAAGTATCTATAAATTACTTTGTCACTTATATAACAAACTGTATAAAATAAACATTTATAAAATAAACATAAGTATCTATAAATTACTTTGTCACTTATATAACAAACTTTATAAAATAAACATAAGTATCTATAAATTACTTTGTCACTTATATAACAAACTTTATAAAATAAACATAAGTATCTATAAATTACTTTGTCACTTATATAACAAACTTTATAAAATAAACATAAGTATCTATAAATTACTTTTTTACTTTATATAACAAACTTTATTAAATAAACATAAGTATCTATAAATTACTAAACTTATATAACAAACTTATAAAATAAACATTTATAAAATAAACATAAGTATCTATAAATTACTTTGTCACTTATATAACAAACTTTATAAAATAAACATAAGTATCTATAAATTACTTTGTCACTTATATAACAAACTTTATAAAATAAACATAAGTATCTATAAATTACTTTGTCACTTATATAACAAACTTTATAAAATAAACATAAGTATCTATAAATTACTTTGTCACTTATATAACAAACTTTATAAAATAAACATAAGTATCTATAAATTACTTTGTCACTTATATAACAAACTTTATAAAATAAACATAAGTATCTATAAGTTACTTTGTCACTTATATAACAAAACTTTATAAAATAAACATAAGTATCTATAAATTACTTTGTCACTTATATAACAAACTTTATAAAATAAACATAAGTATCTATAAATTACTTTGTCACTTATATAACAAACTTTATAAAATAAACATAAGTATCTATAAATTACTTTGTCACTTATATAACAAACAAACTTTATAAAATAAACATAAGTATCTATAAATTACTTTGTCACTTATATAAAAAAACTTTATAAAATAAACATAAGTATCTATAAATTACTTTGTCACTTATATAACAAACTTTATAAAATAAACATAAGTATCTATAAATTACTTTGTCACTTATATAACAAAATTATAAAATAAACATTTATAAAATAAACATAAGTATCTATAAATTACTTTGTCACTTATATAACAAACTGTATAAAATAAACATTTATAAAATAAACATAAGTATCTATAAATTACTTTGTCACTTATATAACAAACTGTATAAAATAAACATTTATAAAATAAACATAAGTATCTATAAATTACTTTGTCACTTATATAACAAACTGTATAAAATAAACATTTATAAAATAAACATAAGTATCTATAAATTACTTTGTCACTTACTTTGTCACTTATATATAACAAACTTTATAAAATAAACATAAGTATCTATAAATTACTTTGTCACTTATATAACAAACTTTTATATAAACAAACTTTATAAAATAAACATAAGTATCTATAAATTACTTTGTCACTTATATAACAAACTTTATAAAATAAACATAAGTATCTATAAATTACTTTGTCACTTATATAACAAACTTTATAAAATAAACATAAGTATCTATAAATTACTTTGTCACTTATATAACAAACTTTATAAAATAAACATAAGTATCTATAAATTATATAACAAACTTTATAAAATAAACATAAGTATCTATAAATTACTTTGTCACTTATAAACAAACTTTATAAAATAAACATAAGTATCTATAAATTACTTTGTCACTTATATAACAAACTTTATAAAATAAACATAAGTATCTATAAATTACTTTGTCACTTATATAACAAACTTTATAAAATAAACATTATATAACAAACTTTATAAAATAAACATAAGTATCTATAAATTACTTTGTCACTTATATAACAAACTTTATAAAATAAACATAAGTATCTATAAATTACTTTGTCACTTATATAACAAACTGTATAAAATAAACATTTATAAAATAAACATAAGTATCTATAAATTACTTTGTCACTATATATAACAAACTATAAAATAAACTTTATAAAATAAACATAAGTATCTATAAATTACTTTGTCACTTATATAACAAACTTTATAAAATAAACATAAGTATCTATAAATTACTTTACTTATAACACTATAATAAAATAAACATAAGTATCTATAAATTACTTTGTCACTTATATAACAAACTTTATAAAATAAACATAAGTATCTATAAATTACTTTGTCACTTATATAACAAACTTTATAAAATAAACATAAGTATCTATAAATTACTTTGTCACTTATATAACAAACTTTATAAAATAAACATAAGTATCTATAAATTACTTTGTCACTTATATAACAAACTGTATAAAATAAACATTTATAAAATAAACATAAGTATCTATAAATTACTTTGTCACTTATATAACAAACTTTATAAAATAAACATAAGTACTATATAACAAACTTTATAAAATAAACATAAGTATCTATAAATTACTTTGTCATTTATATAACAAACTTTATAAAATAAACATAAGTATCTATAAATTACTTTGTCACTTATATAACAAACTTTATAAAATAAACATAAGTATCTATAAATTACTTTGTCACTTATATAACAAACTTATATAACAAACAAACTTTATAAAATAAACATAAGTATCTATAAATTACTTTGTCACTTATATAACAAACTGTATAAAATAAACATTTATAAAATAAACATAAGTATCTATAAATTACTTTGTCACTTATATAACAAACTGTATAAAATAAACATTTATAAAATAAACATAAGTATCTATAAATTACTTTGTCACTTATATAACAAACTTTATAAAATACATAAGTATCTATAAAACAAACTTTATAAAATAAACATAAGTATCTATAAATTACTTTGTCACTTATATAACAAACTTTATAAAATAAACATAAGTATCTATAAATTACTTTGTCACTTATATAACAAACTTTATAAAATAAACATAAGTATCTATAAATTACTTTGTCACTTATATAACAAACTGTATAAAATAAACATTGTATCTATATAAATTACTTTGTCACTTATAAACTTTATAAAATAAACATAAGTATCTATAAATTACTTTGTCACTTATATAACAAACTTTATAAAATAAACATAAGTATCTATAAATTACTTTGTCACTTATATAACAAACTTTATAAAATAAACATAAGTATCTATAAATTACTTTGTCACTTTATAACAAACTTATATAACAAACTTTATAAAATAAACATAAGTATCTATAAATTACTTTGTCACTTATATAACAAACTTTATAAAATAAACATAAGTATCTATAAATTACTTTGTCACTTATATAACAAACTTTATAAAATAAACATAAGTATCTATAAATTACTTTGTCACTTATATAACAAACTTTATAAAATAAACATAAGTATCTATAAATTACTTTGTCACTTATATAACAAACTTTATAAAATAAACATAAGTATCTATAAATTACTTTGTCACTTATATAACAAACTTTATAAAATAAACATAAGTATCTATAAATTACTTTGTCACTTATATAATACTTTACAATTATGTATAAAATAAACATTTATAAAATAAACATAAGTATCTATAAATTACTTTGTCACTTATATAACAAACTTATAAAATAAAAGTATCTATAAAATCACTTATATAAGTATTTATAAAATAAACATAAGTATCTATAAATTACTTTGTCACTTATATAACAAACTGTATAAAATAAACATTTATAAAATAAACATAAGTATCTATAAATTACTTTGTCACTTATATAACAAACTTTATAAAATAAACATAAGTATCTATAAATTACTTTGTCACTTATATAACAAACTTTATAAAATAAACATAAGTATCTATAAATTACTTTGTCACTTATATAACAAACTTTATAAAATAAACATAAGTATCTATAAATTACTTTGTAACAAACTTTATAAAATAAACATAAGTATCTATAAAATAAGTAACAAACTGTATCTATAAATAATATAACAAACTTTATAAAATAAACATAAGTATCTATAAATTACTTTGTCACTTATATAACAAACTTTAAAATAAAATAAGTATCTATAAATTACTTTGTAACAAACTTTATAAAATAAACATAATATATAAATTACTTTGTCACTTATATAACAAACTTTATAAAATAAACATAAGTATCTATAAATTACTTTGTCACTTATATAACAAACTTTATAAAATAAACATAAGTATCTATAAATTACTTTGTCACTTATATAACAAACTTTATAAAATAAACATAAGTATCTATAAATTACTTTGTCACTTATATAACAAACTTTATAAAATAAACATTTATAAAATAAACATAAGTATCTATAAATTACTTTGTACTTATATAACAAACTTATAAAATAAACATTTATAAAATAAACATAAGTATCTATAAATTACTTTGTCACTTATATAACAAACTATATAAAATAAACATTTATAAAATAAACATAAGTATCTATAAATTACTTTGTCACTTATATAACAAACTTTAAACTTTATAAAATAAACATAAGTATCTATAAATTACTTTGTCACTTATATAACAAACTTTATAAAATAAACATAAGTATCTATAAATTACTTTGTCACTTATATAACAAACTTTATAAAATAAACATAAGTATCTATAAATTACTTTGTCACTTATATAACAAACTTTATAAAATAAACATAAGTATCTATAAATTACTTTGTCACTTATATAACAAACTTTATAAAATAAACATAAGTATCTATAAATTACTTTGTCACTTATATAACAAACTGTATAAAATTATAAAATAAACATAAGTATCTATAAATTACTTTGTCACTTATATAACAAATTGTATAAAATAAACATTTATAAAATAAACATAAGTATCTATAAATTACTTTGTCACTTATATAACAAACTTTATAAAATAAACATAAGTATCTATAAATTACTTTGTCACTTATATAACAAACTGTATAAAATAAACATTTATAAAATAAACATAAGTATCTATAAATTACTTTGTCACTTATATAACAAACTTTATAAAATAAACATTTATAAAATAAACATAAGTATCTATAAATTACTTTGTCACTTATATAACAAACTTTATATAAACATTTATAAAATAAACATAAGTATCTATAAATTTACTTTGTAACAAACTTATAAAATAAACTTTATAAAATAAACATAAGTATCTATAAATTACTTTGTCACTTATATATAACAAACTTTATAAAATAAACTTTATAAAATAAACATAAGTATCTATAAATTACTTTGTCACTTATATAACAAACTTTATAAAATAAACATAAGTATCTATAAATTACTTTGTCACTTATATAACAAACTTTATAAAATAAACATAACAAACTTTATAAAATAAACAAACTTTATAAAATAAACATAAGTATCTATAAATTACTTTGTCACTTATATAACAAACTTTATAAAATAAACATAAGTATCTATAAATTACTTTGTCACTTATATAACAAACTTTATAAAATAAACATAAGTATCTATAAATTACTTTGTCACTTATATAACAAACTGTATAAAATAAACATTTATAAAATAAACATAAGTATCTATAAATTACTTTGTCACTTATATAACAAACTTTATAAAATAAACATAAGTATCTATAAATTACTTTGTCACTTATATAACAAACTTTATAAAATAAACATAAGTATCTATAAATTACTTTGTCACTTATATAACAAACTTGTAAAAATAAACATAAGTATCTATAAATTACTTTGTCAATTATGTAAAAAAAAAATAAAATAAACATTTATAAAATAAACATAAGTATCTATAAATTACAATGTCACTTATATATAAAACAAACATTTATAAAATAAACATAAGTATCTATAAATTACTTTGTCACTTATATAACAAACTTTATAAAATAAACATAAGTATCTATAAATTACTTTGTCACTTATATAACAAACTTTATAAAATAAACATAAGTATCTATAAATTACTTTGTCACTTATATAACAAACTTTATAAAATAAACATAAGTATCTATAAATTACTTTGTCACTTATATAACAAACTTTATAAAATAAACATAAGTATCTATAAATTACTTTGTCACTTATATAACAAACTTTATAAAATAAACATAAGTACTATAAAAGTATCTATAAACAAACTTTATAAAATAAACATAAGTATCTATAACTTTATAAAATAAACATAAGTATCTATAAATTACTTTGTCACTTATATAACAAACTGTATATAAATAAACATTTATAAAATAAACATAAGTATCTATAAATTACTTTGTCACTTATTATATAACAAACTTTATAAAATAAACATAAGTATCTATAAATTACTTTGTCACTTATATAACAAACTTTATAAAATAAACATATATTACATAAACATAAGTATCTATAAATTACTTTGTCACTTATATAACAAACTTTATAAAATAAACATAAGTATCTATAAATTACTTTGTCACTTATATAACAAACTGTATAAAATAAACATTTATAAAATAAACATAAGTATCTATAAATTACTTTGTCACTTATATAACAAACTGTATAAAATAAACATTTATAAAATAAACATAAGTATCTATAAATTACTTTATCAACTTTATATAAACAAAGTATCTATAAATTACTTTGTCACTTATATAACAAACTTTATAAAATAAACATAAGTATCTATAAATTACTTTGTCACTTATATAACAAACTTTATAAAATAAACATAAGTATCTATAAATTACTTTGTCACTTATATAACAAACTTTATAAAATAAACATAAGTATCTATAAATTACTTTGTCACTTATATAACAAACTTTATAAAATAAACATAAGTATCTATTAATTACTTTGTCACTTATATAACAAACATTATAAAATAAACATAAGTATCTATAAATTACTTTGTCACTTATATAACAAACTGTATAAAATAAACATTTATAAAATAAACATAAGTATCTATAAATTACTTTGTCACTTATATAACAAACTTTATAAAATAAACATAAGTATCTATAAATTACTTTGTCACTTGTGTAACAAAATATAAAATAAACATAAGTATCTATAAATTACTTTGTCACTTATATAACAAACTTTGTAAAATGAACATAAGTATCTATAAATTACTTTGTCACTTATATAACAAACTTTATAAAATAAACATAAGTATCTATAAATTACTTTGTCACTTATATAAGAAACTTCTAAAAATAAACATAAGTATCTATAAATTACTTTGTCACTTATATAACAAACATTTATAAAATAAACATAAGTATCTATAAATTACTTTGTCACTTATATATACTTTATCACTTATATAACAAACTTTATAAAATAAACATAAGTATCTATAAATTACTTTGTCACTTATATAACAAACTTTATAAAATAAACATAAGTATCTATAAATTACTTTGTCACTTATATAACAAACTTATAAAATAAACATAAGTATCTATAAATTACTTTGTCACTTTATATACAAACTTTATAAAATAAACATAAGTATCTATACTTTGTACTTATATAACAAACTTTATAAAATAAACATAAGTATCTATAAATTACTTTGTCACTTATATAACAAACTTTATAAAATAAACATAAGTATCTATAAATTACTTTGTCACTTATATAACAAACTTTATAAAATAAACATAAGTATCTATAAATTACTTTGTCACTTATATAACAAACTTTATAAAATAAACATAAGTATCTATAAATTACTTTGTCACTTTATAACAAACTTTATAAAATAAACTAAGTATATAACAAACTTTATAAAATAAACATAAGTATCTATAAATTACTTTGTCACTTATATAACAAACTTTATAAAATAAACATAAGTATCTATAAATTACTTTGTCACTTATATAACAAACTTATAAAATAAAATAAGTATCTATAAATTATAAGTATCTACTTTAAATAACTTTGTCACTTATATAACAAACTTTATAAAATAAACATAAGTATCTATAAATTACTTTGTCACTTATATAACAAACTTTATAAAATAAACATAAGTATCTATAAATTACTTTGTCACTTATATAACAAACTGTATAAAATAAACATTTATAAAATAAACATAAGTATCTATAAATTACTTTGTCACTTATATAACAAACTTTATAAAATAAACATAAGTATCTATAAATTACTTTGTCACTTATATAACAAACTTTATAAAATAAACATAAGTATCTATAAATTACTTTGTCACTTATATAACAAACTTTATAAAATAAACATAAGTATCTATAAATTACTTTGTCAATATAACTGTATAAAATAAACATTTATAAAATAAACATAAGTATCTATAAATTACTTTGTCACTTATATAACAAACTTTATAAAATAAACATAAGTATCTATAAATTACTTTGTCACTTATATAACAAACTTTATAAAATAAACATAAGTATCTATAAATTACTTTGTCACTTATATAACAAACTTTATAAAATAAACATAAGTATCTATAAATTACTTTGTCACTTATATAACAAACTGTATAAAATAAACATTTATAAAATAAACATAAGTATCTATAAATTACTTTGTCACTTATATAACAAACTTTATAAAATAAACATAAGTATCTATAAATTACTTTGTCACTTATATAACAAACTTTATAAAATAAACATAAGTATCTATAAATTACTTTGTCACTTATATAACAAACTTTATATAAACAAACTTATATTTATAAAATAAACATAAGTATCTATAAATTACTTTGTCACTTATATAACAAACTGTATAAAATAAACATTTATAAAATAAACATAAGTATCTATAAATTACTTTGTCACTTATATAACAAACTATAAAATTTATATAAAATAAACTTTATAAAATAAACATAAGTATCTATAAATTACTTTGTCACTTATATAACAAACTTTATAAAATAAACATAAGTATCTATAAATTACTTTGTCACTTATATAACAAAATTATAAAATAAACATTTATAAAATAAACATAAGTATCTATAAATTACTTTGTCACTTATATAACAAACTGTATAAAATAAACATTTATAAAATAAACATAAGTATCTATAAATTACTTTGTCACTTATATAACAAACTTTATAAAATAAACATAAGTATCTATAAATTACTTTGTCACTTATATAACAAACTTTATAAAATAAACATAAGTATCTATAAATTACTTTGTCACTTATATAACAAACTTTATAAAATAAACATAAGTATCTATAAATTACTTTGTCACTTATATTATAAAATAAACATAAGTATCTATAAATAACTTATATACTGTAAACTTTATAAAATAAACATAAGTATCTATAAATTACTTTGTCACTTATATAACAAACTGTATAAAATAAACATTTATAAAATAAACATAAGTATCTATAAATTACTTTGTCACTTATATAACAAACTGTATAAAATAAACATTTATAAAATAAACATAAGTATCTATAAATTACTTTGTCTTATATAACAAAATAAAATAAACATAAACTATTTATAAAATTGTATCTATAAATTACTTTGTCACTTATATATAACAAACTTTATAAAATAAACATAAGTATCTATAAATTACTTTGTCACTTATATAACAAACTTATATATAAACTATAAATTAACTTATTTATAAAATAAACATAAGTATCTATAAATTACTTTGTCACTTATATAACAAACTTTATAAAATAAACATAAGTATCTATAAATTACTTTGTCACTTATATAACAAACTTTATAAAATAAACATAAGTATCTATAAATTACTTTGTCACTTATATAACAAACTTTATAAAATAAACACTTTATAAAATTTATAAATAAACATAAGTATCTATAAATTATTTTGTCACTTATATCACAATCTTTATAAAATAAACATAAGTATCTATAAATTACTTTGTCACTTATATAACAAACTTTATAAAATAAACATAAGTATCTATAAATTACTTTGTCACTTATATAACAAACTTTATAAAATAAACATAAGTATCTATAAATTACTTTGTCACTTATATAACAAACTTTATAAAATAAACATAAGTATCTATAAATTACTTTGTCACTTATATAACAAACTTTATAAAATAAACATAAGTATCTATAAATTACTTTGTCACTTATATAACAAACATAAGTATCTATAAATTACTTTGTACTTATATAACAAACTTTATAAAATAAACATAAGTATCTATAAATTACTTTGTCACTTATATAACAAACTTTATAAAATAAACATTTATAAAATAAATTATTTGTCACTTATAAACACTTTGTTATTATATAAACAAACTATATATAAATAAACATAAGTATCTATAAATTACTTTGTCACTTATAAACAAAAGTATCTATAAAATTACTATTGTCACTTATATAACAAACTTTATAAAATAAACATAAGTATCTATAAATTACTTTGTCACTTATATAACAAACTGTATAAAATAAACATTTATAAAATAAACATAAGTATCTATAAATTACTTTGTCACTTATATAACAAACTGTATAAAATAAACATTTATAAAATAAACATAAGTATCTATAAATTACTTTGTCACTTATATAACAAACTTTATAAAATAAACATAAGTATCTATAAATTACTTTGTCACTTATTATATAACAAACTGTATAAAATAAACATTTATAAAATAAACATAAGTATCTATAAATTACTTTGTCACTTATATAACAAACTTTATAAAATAAACATAAGTATCTATAAATTACTTTGTCATAAATTTATATAACAAACTTTATAAAATAAACATAAGTATCTATAAATTACTTTGTCACTTATATAACAAACTTTATAAAATAAACATAAGTATCTATAAATTACTTTGTCACTTATATAACAAACTTTATAAAATAAACATAAGTATCTATAAATTACTTTGTCACTTATATAACAAACTTTATAAAATAAACATAAGTATCTATAAATTACTTTGTCACTTATATAACAAACTTTATAAAATAAACATTTATCTCACTTATATAACAAACTTTATAAAATAAACATAAGTATCTATAAATTACTTTGTCACTTATATAACAAACTTTATAAAATAAACATAAGTATCTATAAATTACTTTGTCACTTATATAACAAACTTTATAAAATAAACATAAGTATCTATAAATTACTTTGTCACTTATATAACAAACTTTATAAAATAAACATAAGTATCTATAAATTACTTTGTCACTTATATAACAAACTTTATAAAATAAACATAAGTATCTATAAATTACTTTGTCACTTATATAACAAACAAACTTTATAAAATAAACATAAGTATCTATAAATTACTTTGTCACTTATATAACAAACTTTATAAAATAAACATAAGTATCTATAAATTACTTTGTCACTTATATAACAAACTTTATAAAATAAACATAAGTATCTATAAATTACTTTGTCACTTATATAACAAACTTATAAAATAAACATTTATAAAATAAACATAAGTATCTATAAATTACTTTGTCACTTATATAACAAACTTTATAAAATAAACATAAGTATCTATAAATTACTTTGTCACTTATATAACAAACTTTATAAAATAAACATAAGTATCTATAAATTACTTTGTTACTTATATAACAAACTTTATAAAATAAACATAAGTATCTATAAATTACTTATATAACAAACTTTATAAAATAAACATAAGTATCTATAAATTACTTTGTCACTTATATAACAAACATTTATAAAATAAACATAAGTATCTATAAATTACTTTGTCAATAAACATTTATAAAATAAACATAAGTATCTATAAATTACTTTGTCACTTATATAACAAACTGTATAAAATAAACATCTATAAAATAAACATAAGTATCTATAAATTACTTTGTCACTTATATTATATAAAACAAACATTTATAAAATAAACATAAGTATCTATAAATTACTTTGTCACTTATATAACAAACTTTATAAAATAAACATAAGTATCTATAAATTACTTTGTCACTTATATAACAAACTTTATAAAATAAACATAAGTATCTATAAATTACTTTGTCACTTATATAACAAACTTTATAAAATAAACATAAGTATCTATAAATTAACATTTATAAAATAAACATAAGTATCTATAAATTACTTTGTCACTTATATAACAAACTTTATAAAATAAACATAAGTATCTATAAATTACTTTGTCACTTATATAACAAACTTTATAAAATAAACATAAGTATCTATAAATTACTTTGTCACTTATATAACAAACTGTATAAAATAAACATTTATAAAATAAACATAAGTATCTATAAATTACTTTGTCACTTATATAACAAACTGTATAAAATAAACATTTATAAAATAAACATAAGTATCTATAAATTACTTTGTCACTTATATAACAAACTTTATAAAATAAACATAAGTATCTATAAATTACTATTGTCAACTTATATAAACTATAAAAACTTTATAAAATAAACATAAGTATCTATAAATTACTTTGTCACTTATATAACAAACTTTATAAAATAAACATAAGTATCTATAAATTAACTTATAAACAAATTTATAAAATTACATAAGTATCTATAAATTACTTTGTCACTTATATAACAAACTTTATAAAATAAACATAAGTATCTATAAATTACTTTGTCACTTATATAACAAACTGTATAAAATAAACATTTATAAAATAAACATAAGTATCTATAAATTACTTTGTCACTTATATAACAAACTTTATAAAATAAACATAAGTATCTATAAATTACTTTGTCTTATATATAACAAACTTTATAAAATAAACATAAAAGTATCTATAAATTACTTTGTCACTTATATAACAAACTGTATAAAATAAACATAAGTATTATAAAGTATCTATAAATCACTTTATAACAAACTTATAAAATAAACATTTATAAAATAAACATAAGTATCTATAAATTACTTTGTCACTTATATAACAAACTTTATAAAATAAACATAAGTATCTATAAATTACTTTGTCACTTATATAACAAACTTTATAAAATAAACATAAGTATCTATAAATTACTTTGTCACTTATATAACAAACTTTATAAAATATAAGTAATAAAACTTTTTATAAAATAAACATAAGTATCTATAAATTACTTTGTCACTTATATAACAAACTTTATAAAATAAACATAAGTATCTATAAATTACTTTGTCACTTATTATATAACAAACATAAGTATCTATAAATTACTTTTTATAAATATAAACATAAGTATCTATAAATTACTTTGTCACTTATATAACAAACTGTATAAAATATAAAATAATTACTTTGTCACTTATATAAGTATCTATAAATTACTTTGTCACTTATATAACACTTAAAAACAAACTTTATAAAATAAACATAAGTATCTATAAATTACTTTGTCACTTATATAACAAACTTTATAAAATAAGCATAAGTATCTATTAATTACTTTGTCTTATATACAACAAACTTTATAAAATAAACATAAGTATCTATAAATTACTTTGTTACTTATACAACTTACTTTATAAAATAAACATAAGTATCTATAAATTACTTTGTCACTTATATAACAAACTTTATAAAATAAACATAAGTATCTATAAATTACTTTGTCACTTATATAACAAACTTTATAAAATAAACATAAGTATCTATAAATTACTTTGTCACTTATATAACAAACTTTATAAAATAAACATAAGTATCTATAAATTACTTTGTCACTTATATAACAAACTTTATAAAATAAACATAAGTATCTATAAATTACTTTGTCACTTATATAACAAACTTTATAAAATAAACATAAGTATCTATAAATTACTTTGTCACTTATATAACAAACTGTATAAAATAAACATTTATAAAATAAACATAAGTATCTATAAATTACTTTGTCACTTATATAACAAACTGTATAAAATAAACATTTATAAAATAAACATAAGTATCTATAAATTACTTTCTATAAATTACTTTTATATAACAAACTTTATAAAATAAACATAAGTATCTATAAATTACTTTGTCACTTATTATATAAAATAAACAAACTTTATAAAATAAACATAAGTATCTATAAATTACTTTGTCACTTATATAACAAACTTTATAAAATAAACATAAGTATCTATAAATTACTTTGTCACTTATATAACAAACTTTATAAAATAAACATAAGTATCTATAAATTACTTTGTCACTTATATAACAAACTTTATAAAATAAACATAAGTAACTATATATAAAACTTTGTCACTTATATAACAAACTTTATAAAATAAACATAAGTATCTATAAATTACTTTGTCACTTATATAAGAAACTTTATAAAATAAACATAAGTATCTATAAATTACTTTGTCAATTATGTAAAAAAAATTATAAAATAAACATTTATAAAATAAACATAAGTATCTATAAATTACTTTGTCACTTATATAACAAACTTTATAAAATAAACATAAGTATCTATAAATTACTTTGTCACTTATATAACAAACTTTATAAAATAAATAAAATAAACATAAGTATCTATAAATTACTTTGTCACTTATATAACAAACTTTATAAAATAAACATAAGTATCTATAAATTACTTTGTCACTTATATAACAAACTTTATAAAATAAACATAAGTATCTATAAATTACTTTGTCACTTATATAACAAACTTTATAAAATAAACATAAGTATCTATAAATTACTTTGTCACTTATATAACAAACTTTATAAAATAAACATAAGTACATAAGTATCTATAAATTACTTTGTCACTTATATAACAAACTGTATAAAATAAACATTTATAAAATAAACATAAGTATCTATAAAAAATAAACATAACAAACTTTATATAAACTATAAATTACTTTGTCACTTATATAACAAACTTTATAAAATAAACATAAGTATCTATAAATTATATATAACAAACTTTATAAAATAAACATAAGTATCTATAAATTACTTTGTCACTTATTATATAACAAACTTTATAAAATAAACATAAGTATCTATAAATTACTTTGTCACTTATATAACAACTTTGTATTATATAAAAATTTATAAAATAAACATAAGTATCTATAAATTACTTTGTCACTTATATAACAAACTTTATAAAATAAACATAAGTATCTATAAATTATAAACATAAGTATCTATAAATTACTTTGTATAACAAACTGTATCAAATAAACATTTATAAAATAAACATAAGTATCTATAAATTACTTTGTCACTTATATAACAAACTTTATAAAATATACATAAGTATCTCTAAATTACTTTTTTACTTTATATAACAAACTTTATAAAATAAACATAAGTATCTATAAATTACTTTGTCACTTATATAACAAACTTTATAAAATAAACATAAGTATCTATAAATTACTTTGTCACTTATATAACAAACTTTATAAAATAAACATAAGTATCTATAAATTACTTTGTCACTTTGTCACTTATATAACAAACTTTATAAAATAAACATAAGTATCTATAAATTACTTTGTCACTTATATAACAAACTTTATAAAATAAACATAAGTATCTATAAATTACTTTGTCACTTATATAACAAACTTTATAAAATAAACATAAGTATCTATAAATTACTTTGTCACTTATATAACAAACTTTATTAAACATTTATAAAATAAACATAAGTATCTATAAATTACACTTATATAACAAACTGTATAAAATAAACATTTATAAAATAAACATAAGTATCTATAAATTACTTTGTCACTTATATAACAAACTTTATAAAATAAACATAAGTATCTATAAATTACTTTGTCACTTATATAACAAACTTTATAAAATAAACATTTATAAAATAAACATAAGTATCTATAAATTACTTTGTCACTTATGTAAGAAACATTATAAAATAAACATAAGTATCTATAAATTACTTTGTCACTTATAACAAACTGTAAACTTTATAAAATAAACATAAGTATCTATAAATTACTTTGTCACTTATATAACAAACTTTATAAAATAAACATAAGTATCTATAAATTACTTTGTCACTTATATAACAAACTGTATAAAATAAACATTTATAAAATAAACATAAGTATCTATAAATTACTTTGTCACTTATATAACAAACTTTATAAAATAAACATAAGTATCTATAAATTACTTTGTCACTTATATAACAAACTTTATAAAATAAACATAAGTATCTATAAATTACTTTGTCACTTATATAACAAACTTTATAAAATAAACATAAGTATCTATAAATTACTTTGTCACTTATATAACAAACTTTATAAAATAAACATAAGTATCTATAAATTACTTTGTCACTTATATAACAAACTGTATAAAATAAACATTTATAAAATAAACATAAGTATCTATAAATTACTTTGTCACTTATATAACAAACTGTATAAAATAAACATTTATAAAATAAACATAAGTATCTATAAATTACTTTGTCACTTATATAACAAACTTTATAAAATAAACATAAGTATCTATAAATTACTTTGTCACTTATATAACAAACTTTATAAAATAAACATAAGTATCTATAAATTACTTTGTCACTTATATAACAAACTTTATAAAATAAACATAAGTATCTATAAATTACTTTGTCACTTATATAACAAACTTATATAAAATAAACTATAAATTACTTTGTCACTTATATAAAAAATTTATAAAATAAACATAAGTATCTATAAATTACTTTGTCACTTATATAACAAACTTTATAAAATAAACATAAGTATCTATAAATTACTTTGTCACTTATATAACAAACTTTATAAAATAAACATAAGTATCTATAAATTACTTTAAACTTTATAAAATAAACATAAGTATCTATAAATTACTTTGTCACTTATATTTATAAAATAAACATAAGTATCTATAAATTACTTTGTCACTTATAAAACAAACTTTATAAAATAAACATAAGTATCTATAAATTACTTTGTCACTTATATAACAAACTTTATAAAATAAACATAAATCTATAAAAACTTATTTATAAAATAAACATAAGTATCTATAAATTACTTTGTCACTTATATAACAAACTTTATAAAATAAACATAAGTATCTATAAATTACTTTGTCACTTATATAACAAACTTTATAAAATAAACATAAGTATCTATAAATTATAAACACTTTGTACTTATAACAAACTTTATAAAATAAACATAAGTATCTATAAATTAACTTATATAACAAACTTTATAAAATAAACATAAGTATCTATAAATTACTTTGTCACTTATATAACAAACTGTATAAAATAAACATTTATAAAATAAACATAAGTATCTATAAATTACTTTGTCACTTATATAACAAACTTTATAAAATAAACATAAGTATCTATAAAACTTTGTATAACAAACTATAAATTACTTTGTATCTATAAATTACTTTGTCACTTATATAACAAACTTTATAAAATAAACATAAGTATCTATAAATTACTTTGTCACTTATATAACAAACTTTATAAAATAAACATAAGTATCTATAAATTAGTATCTATAAATTACTATAACAAACTTATAAAACAAACTTTATAAAATAAACATAAGTATCTATAAATTACTTTGTCACTTATATAACAAACTTTATAAAATAAACATAAGTATCTATAAATTACTTTGTCACTTATATAACAAACTTTATAAAATAAACATAAGTATCTATAAATTACTTTGTCACTTATATAACACACTTTATATTGTAACAAACGTTATAAAATAAACATAAGTATCTATAAATTACTTTGTCACTTATATAACAAACTTTATAAAATAAACATAAGTATCTATAAATTACTTTGTCACTTATATAACAAACTTTATAAAATAAACATAAGTATCTATAAATTACTTTGTCACTTATATAACAAACTTTATAAAATAAACATAAGTATCTATAAATTACTTTGTCACTTATATAACAAACTGTATAAAATAAACATTTATAAAATAAACATAAGTATCTATAAATTACTTTGTCACTTATATAACAAACTTTATAAAATAAACATAAGTATTTATAAAATAAACATAAGTATCTATAAATAAACATTTGTCACTTAAATATAACAAACTTTATAAAATAAACATAAGTATCTATAAATTACTTTGCTACTTATATAACAAACTTTATAAAATAAACATAAGTATCTATAAATTACTTTGTCACTTATATAACAAACTTTATAAAATAAACATAAGTATCTATAAATTACTTTGTCACTTATATAACAAACTTTATAAAATAAACATAAGTATCTATAAATTACTTTGTCACTTATATAACAAACTGTATAAAATAAACATTTATAAAATAAACATAAGTATCTATAAATTACTTTGTCACTTATATAACAAACATTTATAAAATAAACATAAGTATCTATAAATTACTTTGTCACTTATTATATAACAAACTTTATAAAATAAACATAAGTATCTATAAATTACTTTGTCACTTATATAAACTTTATAAAATAAATATAAATAAACATAAGTATCTATAAATTACTTTGTCACTTATATAACAAACTTTATAAAATAAACATAAGTATCTATAAATTACTTTGTCACTTATATAACAAACTTTATAAAATAAACATAAGTATCTATAAATTACTTTGTCACTTATATAACAAAATTATAAAATAAACATTTATAAAATAAACATAAGTATCTATAAATTACAATGTCACTTATATAACAAACTGTATAAAATAAATTTATAAATATCATAAAGTATCTATAAATTACTTTGTCACTTATATAACAAACTTTATAAAATAAACATAAGTATATAAATAAATTTTGTTATCTATAAATTACTTTATATAACAAACTTTATAAAATAAACATAAGTATCTATAAATTACTTTGTCACTTATATAACAAACTTTATAAAATAAACATAAGTATCTATAAATTACTTTGTCACTTATATAACAAACTTTATAAAATAAACATAAGTATCTATAAATTACTTTGTTACTTATATAACAAACTTTATAAAATAAACATAAGTATCTATAAATTACTTTGTTACTTATATAACAAACTTTATAAAATAAACATTTATAAAATAAACATAAGTATATATAACAAACTTTGTCACTTATATAACAAACTTTATAAAATAAACATAAGTATCTATAAATTACTTTGTCACTTATATAACAAACTTTATAAAATAAACATAAGTATCTATAAATTACTTTGTCACTTATAAACATAAACTATAAATTACTTTGTCACTTATAAACTTTATAAAATAAACATAAGTATCTATAAATTACTTTGTCACTTATATAACAAACTTTATAAAATAAACATAAGTATCTATAAATTACTTTGTCACTTATTATATAACAAACTTTATAAAATAAACATAAGTATCTATAAATTACTTTGTCACTTATATAACAAACTTTATAAAATATACATAAGTATCTCTAAATTACTTTTCACTTACTTATATAACAAACTTTATAAAATAAACATAAGTATCTATAAATTACTTTGTCACTTATATAACAAACTTTATAAAATAAACATAAGTATCTATAAAAATTACTTATGTAACAAACTTTATAAAATAAACATAAGTATCTATAAATTACTTTGTCACTTATATAACAAACTTTATAAAATAAACATAAGTATCTATAAATTATAAACATATATAACAAACTTTATAAATAAACATAAGTATCTATAAATTACTTTGTATAACTTATATAACAAACTTTATAAAATAAACATAAGTATCTATAAATTACTTTGTCACTTATATAACAAACTTATATAAAATAAACATAAAAGTATCTATAAATTACTTTGTCACTTATATAACAAACTTTATAAAATAAACATAAGTATCTATAAATTACTTTGTCACTTTATTAATATTTATAAAATAAACATAAGTATCTATAAATTACATTTATAAAATAAACATTAGTAAATATAAATTACTTTATAAATTATTTAACTTATATAACACTTATAAAATAAACATTTATAAAATAAACATAAGTATCTATAAATTACTTTGTCACTTATATAACAAACTGTATAAAATAAACATTTATAAAATAAACATAAGTATCTATAAATTACTTTGTCACTTATATAACAAACTGTATAAAATAAACATTTATAAAATAAACATAAGTATCTATAAATTACTTTGTCACTTATATAACAAACTTTATAAAATAAACATAAGTATCTATAAATTACTTTGTCACTTATATAACAAACTTTATAAAATAAACATAAGTACTATATACTTTGTATCTATATAATTACTTTATAAAATTATATAAACTGTATAAAATAAACATTTATAAAATAAACATAAGTATCTATAAATTACTTTGTCACTTATATAACAAACTTTATAAAATAAACATAAGTATCTATAAATTACTTTGTCACTTATATAACAAACTTTATAAAATAAAATAAGTATCTATAAAAATTTTCACTTTATAAATAAACATAAGTATCTATAAATTACTTTGTCACTTATATAACAAACTTTATAAAATAAACATAAGTATCTATAAATTACTTTGTCACTTATATAACAAACTTTATAAAATAAACATAAGTATCTATAAATTACTTTGTCACTTATATAACAAACTTTATAAAATAAACATAAGTATCTATAAATTACTTTGTCACTTATATAACAAACTTTATAAAATAAACATAAGTATCTATAAATTACTTTGTCACTTACTTATATAAATAAAACTAAGTATCTATAAATTACTTTATATATATAACAAACTTTATAAAATAAACATAAGTATCTATAAATTACTTTGTCACTTATATAACAAACTTTATAAAATAAACATAAGTATCTATAAATTACTTTGTCAAACTTATATAAACAAACTTTATAAAATAAACATAAGTATCTATAAATTACTTTGTCACTTATATAACAAACTTTATAAAATAAACATAAGTATCTATAAATTACTTTGTCACTTATATAACAAACTTTATAAAATAAACATAAGTATCTATAAATTACTTTGTCACTTATATAACAAACTTTATAAAATAAACATAAGTATCTATAAATTACTTTGTCACTTATATAACAAACTTTATAAAATAAAATAAGTTTATAAAATAAACATAAGTATCTATAAATTACTTTGTCACTTATATAACAAACTTTATAAAATAAACATAAGTATCTATAAATTACTTTGTCACTTATATAACAAACTTTATAAAATAAACATAAGTATCTATAAATTACTTTGTCACTTATATAACAAACTTTATAAAATAAACATAAGTATCTATAAATTACTTTGTAACAAACTTATATTACTTTGTATACTTATATAACAAACATTTATAAAATAAACATAAGTATCTATAAATTACTTTGTCACTTATATAACAAACTGTATAAAATAAACATTTATAAAATAAACATAAGTATCTATAAATTACTTTGTCACTTATATAACAAACTTTATAAAATAAACATAAGTATCTATAAATTACTTTGTCACTTATATAACAAACTTTATAAAATAAACATAAGTATCTATAAATTACTTTGTTTGTCACTTTATAAAATATATAACAAACTTTATAAAATAAACATAAGTATCTATAAATTACTTTGTTACTTTATATAACAAACTTTATAAAATAAACATAAGTATCTATAAATTACTTTGTCACTTATATAACAAACTTTATAAAATAAACATAAGTATCTATAAATTACTTTGTCACTTATATAACAAACTTTATAAAATAAACATAAGTATCTATAAATTACTTTGTCACTTATATAACAAACTTTATAAAATAAACATAAGTATCTATAAATTACTTTGTCACTTATATAACAAACTGTATAAAATAAACATTTATAAAATAAACATAAGTATCTATAAATTACTTTGTCACTTATATAACAAACTTATATAAAATAAACATAAGTATCTATAAATTACTTTGTCACTTATATAACAAACATTTATATAAACATAAATCTATAAAACACTTATTTATAAAATAAACATAAGTATCTATAAATTACTTTGTCACTTATATAACAAACTTTATAAAATAAACATAAGTATCTATAAATTACTTTGTCACTTTATAACAAACTTTATAAAATAAACATAAGTATCTATAAATTACTTTGTCACTTATATAACAAACTTTATAAAATAAACATAAGTATCTATAAATTACTTTGTCACTTATATAACAAACTTATATAAAATAAACATAAGTATCTATATAAATATAAACATAAGTATCTATAAATTACTTTGTCACTTATATAACAAACTTTATAAAATAAACATAAGTATCTATAAATTACTTTGTCACTTATATAATAAACTTTATAAAATAAACATAAGTATCTATAAATTACTTTGTCACTTATATAACAAACATAAGTATCTATAAATTAAATAAACAAACTTTATAAAATAAACATAAGTATCTATAAATTACTTTGTCACTTATATAACAAACTTATATAAAATAAACATAAGTATCTATAAATTACTTTGTCACTTATATAACAAACTTTATAAAATAAACTTTATAAAATAAACATAAGTATCTATCTTTAAATTACTTTGTACTTATAAAACAAACTTTATAAAATAAACATAAGTATCTATAAATTACTTTGTCACTTATATAACAAACTGTATAAAATAAACATTTATAAAATAAACATAAGTATCTATAAATTACTTTGTCACTTATATAACAAACTGTATAAAATAAACATTTATAAAATAAACATAAGTATCTATAAATTACTTTGTCACTTATATAACAAACTGTATATAAATAAAAATAAAATAAACATAAGTATCTATAAATTACTTTGTCACTTATATAACAAACTTTATAAAATAAACATAAGTATCTATAAATTACTTTGTCACTTATATAACAAACTTTATATAATAAACATAAGTATCTATAAATTACTTTGTCACTTATATAACAAACTTTATAAAATAAACATAAGTATCTATAAATTACTTTGTCACTTATATAACAAACTTTATAAAATAAACATAAGTATCTATAAATTACTTTGTCACTTATATAACAAACTTTATAAAATAAACATAAGTATCTATAAATTACTTTGTCACTTATATAACAAACTTTATAAAATAAACATAAGTATCTATAAATTACTTTGTCACTTATATAACAAACTTTATAAAATAAACATAAGTATCTATAAATTACTTTGTCATTATATAACAAACTTTATAAAATAAACATAAGTATCTATAAATTACTTTGTCACTTATATAACAAACTTTATAAAATAAACATAAGTATCTATAAATTACTTTGTCACTTATATAACAAACTTTATAAAATAAACATAAGTATCTATAAATTACTTTGTCACTTATATAACAAACTTTATAAAATAAACATAAGTATCTATAAATTACTTTGTCACTTATATAACAAACTTTATAAAATAAACATAAGTATCTATAAATTACTTTGTCACTTATAAAACAAACTTTATAAAATAAACATAATTATCTATAAATTACTTTGTCACTTATATAAACATTTATAAAATAAACATAAACTATAAATTAAATAAACAAATTTATAAAATAAACATAAGTATCTATAAATTACTTTGTAACTTATATAACAAACTTTATAAAATAAACATAAGTATCTATAAATTACTTTGTCACTTATATAACAAACTGTATAAAATAAACATTTATAAAATAAACATAAGTATCTATAAATTACTTTGTCACTTATATAACAAACTTTATAAAATAAACATAAGTATCTATAAATTACTTTGTCACTTATATAACAAACTTTATAAAATAAACATAAGTATCTATAAATTACTTTGTCACTTATATAACAAACTTTATAAAATAAACATAAGTATCTATAAATTACTTTGTCACTTATATAACAAACTTTATAAAATAAACATAAGTATCTATAAATTAACTTTATATAAACTATAAATTACTTTGTCACTTATATAACAAACTTTATAAAATAAACATAAGTATCTATAAATTACTTTGTCACTTATATAACAAATTTATAAAATAAACATAAGTATCTATAAATTACTTTGTCACTTATATAACAAACTTTATAAAATAAACATAAGTATCTATAAATTACTTTGTCACTTATATAACAAACTTTATAAAATAAACATAAGTATCTATAAATTACTTTGTCACTTATATAACAAACTTTATAAAATAAACATAAGTATCTATAAATAAAATAAACTTTATAAAATAAACATAAGTATCTATAAATTACTTTGTCACTTATATAACTTTATAAAATAAACATTTATAAAATAAACATAAGTATCTATAAATTACTTTGTCACTTATATAACAAATTATATAAAAATAAACATAAACATATAGTATCTATAAATTACTTTGTCACTTATATAACAAACTTTATAAAATAAACTATTATATAATAAACTTTATAAAATAAACATAAGTATCTATAAATTACTTTGTCACTTATATAACAAACTTTATAAAATAAACATAAGTATCTATAAATTACTTTGTCACTTATTATATAACAAACTTTATAAAATAAACATAAGTATCTATAAATAACTTATATAACAAACTTTATAAAATAAACATAAGTATCTATAAATTACTTTGTCACTTATATAACAAACTTTATAAAATAAACATAAGTATCTATAAATTAACTTATATAACAAACTTTATAAAATAAACATAAGTATCTATAAATCACTTTGTCATTTATATAATATACTGTATAAAATCAACATAAGTATCTATAAATTACTTTGTCACTTATATAACAACCTTTATAAAATAAACATAAGTATCTATAAAAAATAAACATAAGTTATAAAATAAACATAAGTATCTATAAATTACTTTGTCACTTATAAAACAAACTTTATAAAATAAACATAAGTATCTATAAATTACTTTGTCACTTATATTATATAAATAAACATTTATATAAATAAACATAAGTATCTATAAATTACTTTGTCACTTATATAACAAACTTTATAAAATAAACATAACTTATAAAATAAAAATAAATATAGGTAAATTACTTTGTCTCTTATACAACAAACTTTATAAAATAAACATAAGTATCTATAAATTACTTTGTCACTTATATAACAAACTTTATAAAATAAACATAAGTATCTATAAATTACTTTGTCACTTATATAACAAACTTTATAAAATAAACATAAGTATCTATAAATTACTTTGTCACTTATATAACAAACTTTATAAAATAAACATAAGTATCTATAAATTACTTTGTCACTTATATAACAAACTTTATAAAATAAACATAAGTATCTATAAATTACTTTGTCACTTATATAACAAACTTTATAAAATAAACATAAGTATCTATAATTATTACTTTGTCTATAAATTACTTACAAACTGTATAAAATAAACATTTATAAAATAAACATAAACAAACTTTATAAAATAAACATAAGTATCTATAAATTACTTTGTATAACAAACTTATAAAATAAACATTTATAAAATAAACATAAATTATCTATAAATTACTTTGTCACTTATATAACAAACATTTATAAAATAAACATAAGTATCTATAAATTACTTTTCACTTATATAACAAACTATATAAAATAAACATTTATAAAATAAACATAAGTATCTATAAATTACTTTGTCACTTATATAACAAACTGTATAAAATAAACATTTATAAAATAAACATAAGTATCTATAAATTACTTTGTCACTTATATAACAAACTTTATAAAATAAACATAAGTATCTATAAATTACTTTGTCACTTATATAACAAACTTTATAAAATAAGCATAAGTATCTATTAATTACTTTGTCTTTTATATAACAAACTTTATAAAATAAACATAAGTATCTATAAATTACTTTGTCACTTATACAACAAACTTTATAAAATAAACATAAGTATCTATAAATTACTTTGTCACTTATATAACAAACTAAACATAAGTATCTATATAAAATAAACATAAGTATCTATAAATTACTTTGTCACTTATATAACAAACTTTATAAAATAAACATAAGTATCTATAAATTACTTTGTCACTTATATAACAAACTTTATAAAATAAACATAAGTATCTATAAATTACTTTGTCACTTATATAACAAACTGTATAAAATAAACATTTATAAAATAAACATAAGTATCTATAAATTACTTTGTCACTTATATAACAAACTTTATAAAATAAACATTATCTATAAATAAACATTGTATCTATAAATTACTTTGTCACTTATATAACAAACTTTATAAAATAAACATAAGTATCTATAAATTACTTTGTCACTTATATAACAAACTTTATAAAATAAACATAAGTATCTATAAATTACTTTGTCACTTATATAACAAACTGTATAGTAACAAACTTTTATAAAATAAACATAAAAGTATCTATAAATTACTTTGTCACTTATATAACAAACTGTATAAATTAAATAAACATTTATAAAATAATCTATAAGTATCTATAGATTACTTTGTCACTAATATAACAACCTTTATAAAATAAACATAAGTATCACTTTTATATAACAAACTTTTTATAAAATAAAAACATAACTTTATATCTATAAATTACTATAAATTTTGTCACTTATATAACAAACTTTATAAAATAAACATAAGTATCTATAAATTACTTTGTCACTTATATAACAAACTTTATAAAATAAACATAAGTATCTATAAATTACTTTGTCACTTATATAACAAACTTTATAAAATAAACATAAGTATCTATAAATTACTTTGTCACTTATATATATAGTACAAACTTTATAAAATAAACATAAGTATCTATAAATTACTTTGTCACTTATATAACAAACTTTATAAAATAAACATAAGTATCTATAAATTACTTTGTCACTTATATAACAAACTATAAAATATAAATCTATACTTTGTCACTTATATCTTTATAAAATAAACATAAGTATCTATAAATTACTTTGTCACTTATATAACAAACTTTATAAAATAAACATAAGTATCTATAAATTACTTTGTCACTTATATAACAAACTGTATAAAATAAACATTTATAAAATAAACATAAGTATCTATAAATTACTTTGTCACTTATATAACAAACTGTATAAAATAAACATTTATAAAATAAACATAAGTATCTATAAATTACTTTGTCACTTATATAACAAACTTATAAAATAAAATAAACTATAAATTACTTTGTCACTTATATAAAATAAACATAAGTATCTATAAATTACTTTGTCACTTATATAACAAACTTTATAAAATAAACATAAGTATCTAAAATATTACTTTGTCACTTATATAACAAACTTTATAAAATAAACATAAGTATCTATAAATTACTTTGTCACTTATATAACAAACTGTATAAAATAAACATTTATAAAATAAACATAAGTATCTATAAATTACTTTGTCACTTATATAACAAACTTTATAAAATAAACATAAGTATCTATAAATTACTTTGTCACTTATATAACAAACTTTATAAAATAAACATAAGTATCTATAAATTACTTTGTCACTTATATAACAAACTTTATAAAATAAACATAAGTATCTATAAATTACTTTGTCACTTATATAACAAACTTTATAAAATAAACATTTATAATAAAATTACTTTATAAAAGTATCTATAAACTTTATAAAATAAACATAAGTATCTATAAATTACTTTGTCACTTATATAACAAACTTTATAAAATAAACATAAGTATCTATAAATTACTTTGTCACTTATATAACAAACTTTATAAAATAAACATAAGTATCTATAAATTACTTTGTCACTTATATAACAAACTGTATAAAATAAATATTTATAAAATAAACATAAGTATATATAAATTATAAAATGTCACTTATATAACAAACTGTATAAAATAAACATTTATAAAATAAACATAAGTATCTATAAATTACTTTGTCACTTATATAACAAACTTTATAAAATAAAAAAATAAACATAAGTATCTATAAATTACTTTGTCACTTATATAACAAACTTTATAAAATAAACATAAGTATCTATAAATTACTTTGTCACTTATATAACAAACTGTATAAAATAAACATTTATAAAATAAACATAAGTATCTATAAATTACTTTGTCACTTATATAACAAACTTTATAAAATAAACATAAGTATCTATAAATTACTTTGTCACTTATATATACAAACTTTATAAAATAAACATAAGTATCTATAAATTACTTTGCCACTTATACAACAAACTTTATAAAATAAACATAAGTATCTATAAGTTACTTTGTCACTTATATAAAAAACTTTATAAAATAAACATAAGTATCTATAAATTACTTTGTCACTTATATAACAAACTTTATAAAATAAACATAAGTATCTATAAATTACTTTGTCACTTATATAACAAACTTTATAAAATAAACATAAGTATCTATAAATTAAACATAACATATCTATAAATTACTTTGTCACTTATATAACAAACTTTATAAAATAAACATAAGTATCTATAAATTACTTTGTCACTTATATAACAAACTTTATAAAATAAACATAAGTATCTATAAATTACTTTGTCACTTATATAACAAACTTTATAAAATAAACATAAGTATCTATAAATTACTTTGTCACTTATATAACAAACTTTATAAAATAAACATAAGTATCTATAAATTACTTTGTCACTTATATAACAAACTTTGTATTGTAACAAACTTTATAAAATAAACATAAGTATCTATAAATTACTTTGTCACTTATATAACAAACTGTATAAAATAAACATTTATAAAATAAACATAAGTATCTATAAATTACTTTGTCACTTATATAACAAACTTTATAAAATAAACATAAGTATCTATAAATTACTTTGTCACTTATATAACAAACTTTATAAAATAAACATAAGTATCTATAAATTACTTTGTCACTTATATAACAAACTTTATAAAATAAACATAAGTATCTATAAATTACTTTGTCACTTATATAACAAACTTTATAAAATAAACATAAGTATCTATAAATTACTTTGTCACTTATATAACAAACTTTATAAAATAAACATTATCTATAAATTACTTTGTCACTTATATAACAAACTTTATAAAATAAACATAAGTAACTTATAAATTACTTTGTCACTTATATAACAAACTGTATAAAATAAACATTTATAAAATAAACATAAGTATCTATAAATTACTTTGTCACTTATATAACAAACTTTATAAAATAAACATAAGTATCTATAAATTACTTTGTCACTTATATAACAAACTGTATAAAATAAACATTTATAAAATAAACATAAGTATCTATAAATTACTTTGTCACTTATATAACAAACTTTATAAAATAAACATAAGTATCTATAAATTAACTTATATAACAACATAAGTATCTATAAATTACTTTGTCACTTATATAACAAACTTTATAAAATAAACATAAGTATCTATAAATTACTTTGTCACTTATAAAACAAACTTTATAAAATAAACATAAGTATCTATAAATTACTTTGTCACTTATATAACAAACTGTATAAAATAAACATTTATAAAATAAACATAAGTATCTATAAATTACTTTGTCACTTATATAACAAACTTTATAAAATAAACATAAGTATCTATAAATTACTTTTGTACTTATATAACAAACTTTATAAAATAAACATAAGTATCTATAAATTACTTTGTATATATAACAAACTTTATAAAATAAACATAAGTATCTATAAATTACTTTGTCACTTATAAACAAACTTTATAAAATAAACATAAGTATCTATAAATTACTTTGTCACTTATATAACAAACTTTATAAAATAAACATAAGTATCTATAAATTACTTTGTCACTTATATAACAAACTTTATAAAATAAACATAAGTATCTATAAATTACTTTGTCACTTATATAACAAACTTATAAAATAAACATTTATAAAAAAATTTATAAAATAAACATTTATAAAATAAACATAAGTATCTATAAATTACTTTGTCACTTATATAACAAACTGTATAAAATAAACATTTATAAAATAAACATAAGTATCTATAAATTACTTTGTCACTTATATAACAAACTTTATAAAATAAACATAAAATTATAAATATCTATAAATTACTTTGTCACTTATATAACAAACTTTATAAAATAAACATAAGTATCTATAAATTACTTTGTCACTTATATAACAAATATAACAAATATAATAAACATTTATAAAATAAACATAAATATCTATAAATTACTTTGTCACTTATATAACAAACTTTATAAAATAAACATAAGTATCTATAAATTACTTTGTCACTTATATAACAAACTTTATAAAATAAACATAAGTATCTATAAATTACTTTGTCACTTATATAACAAACTTTATAAAATAAACATAAGTATCTATAAATTACTTTGTCACTTATATAATAAAATAAACATAAGTATAAAATAAACAAACTTTATAAAATAAACATAAGTATCTATAAATTACTTTGTCACTTATATAACAAACTTTATAAAATAAAATAATAAACATAAGTATCTATAAATTACTTTGTCACTTATATAACAAACTGTATAAATAAACATTTATAAAATAAACATAAGTATCTATAAATTACTTTGTCACTTATATAACAAACTTTATAAAATAAACATAAGTATCTATAAATTACTTTGTCACTTATATAACAAACTTTATAAAATAAACATAAGTATCTATAAATTACTTTGTCACTTATATAACAAACTTTATAAAATAAACATAAGTATCTATAAATTACTTTGTCACTTATATAACAAACTTTATAAAATAAACATAAGTATCTATAAATTACTTTGTCACTTATATAACAAACTTTATAAAATAAACATAAGTATCTATAAATTACTTTGTCACTTATATAACAAACTTTATAAAATAAACATAAGTATCTATAAATTACTTTGTCACTTATATAACAAACTTTATAAAATAAACATAAGTATCTATAAATTACTTTGTCACTTATATAACAAACTTTATAAAATAAACATAAGTATCTATAAACAAACTTTATCACTTTTATATAACAAACTTTATAAAATAAACATAAGTATCTATAAATTACTTTGTCACTTATATAACAAACTTTATAAAATAAACATAAGTATCTATAAATTACTTTGTCACTTATATAACAAACTTTATAAAATAAACATAAGTATCTATAAATTACTTTGTCACTTATATAACAAACTGTATAAAATAAACATTTATAAAATAAACATAAGTATCTATAAATTACTTTGTCACTTATATAACAAACTGTATAAAATAAACATTTATAAAATAAACATAAGTATCTATAAATTACTTTGTCACTTATATAACAAACTTTATAAAATAAACATAAGTATCTATAAATTACTTTGTCACTTATATAACAAACTTTATAAAATAAACATAAGTATCTATAAATTACTTTGTCACTTATATAACAAACTTTATATAAACATAAATAAATTACTTTTTATAAAATAAACATAAGTATCTATAAATTACTTTGTCACTTATATAACAAACTTTATAAAATAAACATAAGTATCTATAAATTACTTTGTCACTTATATAACAAACTTTATAAAATAAACATAAGTATCTATAAATTACTTTGTCACTTATATAACAAACTTTATAAAATAAACATAAGTATCTATAAATTACTATTAACACTTATATAACAAACTTTGTATAAAACAAACTTTATAAAATAAACATAAGTATCTATAAATTACTTTGTAACAAACTTATATAAGTATCTATAAATTACTTTGTCACTTATAAACTTTATAAAATAAACATAAGTATCTATAAATTACTTTGTCACTTATATAACAAACTTTATAAAATAAACATAAGTATCTATAAATTACTTTGTCACTTATATAACAAACTTTATAAAATAAACATAAGTATCTATAAATTACTTTGTCACTTATATAACAAACTTTATAAAATAAACATAAGTATCTATAAATTACTTTGTCACTTATATAACAAACTTTATAAAATAAACTTATAAATTACTTTGTCACTTATATAACAAACTTTATAAAATAAACATAAGTATCTATAAATTACTTTGTCACTTATATAACAAACTTTATAAAATAAACATAAGTATCTATAAATTACTTTGTCACTTATATAACAAACTGTATAAAATAAACATTTATAAAATAAACATAAGTATCTATAAATTACTTTGTCACTTATAAAACAAACTAAGTATAAAATTAAACTTATATAACAAACTTTATAAAATAAACATAAGTATCTATAAATTACTTTGTCACTTATATAACAAACTTTATAAAATAAACATAAGTATCTATAAATTACTTTGTCACTTATATAACAAACTTTATAAAATAAACATAAGTATCTATAAATTACTTTGTCACTTATATAACAAACTTTATAAAATAAACATAAGTATCTATAAATTACTTTGTCACTTATATAACAAACTTTATAAAATAAACATAAGTATCTATAAATTACTTTGTCACTTATATAACAAACTTTATAAAATTATAAAATAAACATAAGTATCTATAAATTACTTTGTCACTTATATAACAAACTTTATAAAATAAACATAAGTATCTATAAATTACTTTGTCACTTATATAACAAACTTTATAAAATAAACATAAGTATCTATAAATTACTTTGTCACTTATATAACAAACTGTATAAAATAAACATTTATAAAATAAACATAAGTATCTATAAATTACTTTGTCACTTATATAACAAACTTTAAAAAAATAAACATAAGTATCTATAAAATACTTTGTCATCTATTATATAACAAACTTTATAAAATAAACATAAGTATCTATAAATTACTTTGTCACTTATATAACAAACTTTATAAAATAAACATAAGTATCTATAAATTACTTTGTCACTTATATAACAAACTTTATAAAATAAACATTTATAAAATAAACATAAGTATCTATAAATTACTTTGTCACTTATATAACAAACTTTATAAAATAAACATAAGTATCTATAAATTACTTTGTCACTTATATAACAAACTTTATAAAATAAACATAAGTATCTATAAATTACTTTGTCACTTATATAACAAACTGTATAAAATAAACATTTATAAAATAAACATAAGTATCTATAAATTACTTTGTCACTTATATAACAAACTTTGTCACTTATATAACAAACTTTATAAAATAAACATTGTCACTTATATCTATATAAACATAAGTATCTATAAATTACTTTGTCACTTATATAACAAACTTTATAAAATAAACATAAGTATCTATAAATTACTTTGTCACTTATATAACAAACTTTATAAAATAAACATAAGTATCTATAAATTACTTTGTCACTTATATAACAAACTTTATAAAATAAACATAAGTATCTATAAATTACTTTGTCACTTATATAACAAACTTTATAAAATAAACATAAGTATCTATAAATTACTTTGTCACTTATATAACAAACTTTATAAAATAAACATAAGTATCTATAAATTACTTTTTTACTTTATATAACAAACTTTATAAAATAAACATAAGTATCTATAAATTACTTTGTCACTTATATAACAAACTTTATAAAATAAACATAAGTATCTATAAATTACTTTGTCACTTATAAAACAAACTTTATAAAATAAACATAAGTATCTATAAATTACTTTGTCACTTATATAACAAACTTTATAAAATAAACATAAGTATCTATAAATTACTTTGTCACTTATATAACAAACTTTATAAAATAAACATAAGTATCTATAAATTACTTTTATATAAATAAACATTTATAAAATAAACATAAGTATCTATAAATTACTTTGTCACTTATATAACAAACTTTATAAAATAAACATAAGTATCTATAAATTACTTTGTCAATTATGTAAAAAAATTATAAAATAAACATTTATAAAATAAACATAAGTATCTATAAATTACTTTGTCACTTATATAACAAACTGTATAAAATAAACATTTATAAAATAAACATAAGTATCTATAAATTACTTTGTCACTTATATAACAAACTTTATAAAATAAACATAAGTATCTATAAATTACTTTGTCACTTATATAACAAAAATTATAAAATAAACATTTATAAAATAAACATAAGTATCTATAAATTACTTTGTCACTTATATAACAAACTTTATAAAATAAACATAAGTTTATAAAAACATAAGTATCTATATAAACTTATAAAACAAACTTTATAAAATAAACATAAGTATCTATAAATTACTTTGTCACTTATATAACAAACTGTATAAAATAAACATTTATAAAAAACATAAGTATCTATAAATAAACATTTATAAAATAAACATAAGTATCTATAAATTACTTTGTCACTTTGTCAAACTTTATAAAATAAACATAACTTATATAACAAACTTTATAAAATAAACATAAGTATCTATAAATTACTTTGTCACTTATATAACAAACTTTATAAAATAAACATAAGTATCTATAAATTACTTTGTCACTTATATAACAAACTTTATAAAATAAACATAATTATCTATAAATTACTTTGTCACTTATATAACAAACTTTATAAAATAAACATAAGTATCTATAAATTACTTTGTCACTTATATAACAAACTTTATAAAATAAACATAAGTATCTATAAATTAAACTTATATAACAAACTTTATAAAATATAAGTATCTATAAAACTTTGTCACTTATATAATAAACTTTATAAAATAAACATAAGTATCTATAAATTACTTTGTCACTTATATAACAAACTTTATAAAATAAACATAAGTATCTATAAATTACTTTGTCACTTATATAACAAACTTTATAAAATAAACATAAGTATCTATAAATTACTTTGTCACTTATATAACAAACTGTATAAAATAAACATTTATAAAATAAACATAAGTATCTATAAATTACTTTGTCACTTATATAACAAACATTTATAAAATAAACATAAGTATCTATAAATTAAATATATAACAAGTATCTATAAATAAACATAAGTATCTATAAATAAACTTATACAAAACAAACTTTATAAAATAAACATAAGTATCTATAAATTACTTTGTCACTTATATAACAAACTTTATAAAATAAACATAAGTATCTATAAATTACTTTGTCACTTATATAACAAACTTTATAAAATAAACATAAGTATCTATAAATTACTTTGTCACTTATATAACAAACTTTATAAAATAAACATAAGTATCTATAAATTACTTTGTCACTTATATAACAAACTTTATAAAATAAACATAAGTATCTATAAATTACTTTGTCACTTATATAACAAACTTTATAAAATAAACATTCTATAAAATAAACATAAGTATCTATAAATTACTTTGTCACTTATATAACAAACTTTATAAAATAAACATAAGTATCTATAAATTACTTTGTCACTTATATAACAAACTTTATAAAATAAACATAAGTATCTATAAATTACTTTGTCACTTATATAACAAACTTTATAAAATAAACATAAGTATCTATAAATTACTTTGTATAACTTATATAACAAACTTTATAAAATAAACATAAGTATCTATAAATTACTTTGTCACTTATATAACAAACTTTATAAAATAAACATAAGTATCTATAAATTACTTTGTCACTTATATAACAAACTTTATAAAATAAACATAAGTATCTATAAATTACTTTGTCACTTATATAACAAACTTTATAAAATAAACATAAGTATCTATAAATTACTTTTGTCACTTATATAACAAACTTTATAAAATAAAAATATAAGTATCTATAAATTACTTTGTCACTTATATAACAAACTGTATAAAATAAAACATTTATAAAATAAAACATATAACAAACTTTATAAAATAAACTATAAATTACTTTGTCTTTATAACAAATATAAAACAAACTTTATAAAATAAACATAAGTATCTATAAATTACTTTGTCACTTATATAACAAACTTTATAAAATAAACATAAGTATCTATAAATTACTTTGTCACTTATATAACAAACTGTATATAAAATAAACAAATCTATAAATTACTAACAAACTTATAAAATAAACATATAAGTATCTATAAATTACTTTGTCACTTATATAACAAACTTTATAAAATAAACATAAGTATCTATAAATTACTTTGTCACTTATATATAAAACAAACTTTATAAAATAAACATAAGTATCTATAAATTACTTTGTCACTTATATAACAAACTTTATAAAATAAACATAAGTATCTATAAATTACTTTGTCACTTATATAACAAACTTTATAAAATAAACATAAGTATCTATAAATTACTTTGTCACTTATATAACAAACTTTATAAAATAAACATAAGTATCTATAAATTACTTTGTCACTTATATAACAAACTTTATAAAATAAACATAAGTATCTATAAATTACTTTGTCACTTATATAACAAACTTTATAAAATAAACATAAGTATCTATAAATTACTTTGTCACTTATATAACAAACTTTATAAAATAAACATAAGTATCTATAAATTACTTTGTCACTTATATAACAAACTTTATAAAATAAACATAAGTATCTATAAATTACTTTGTCACTTATATAACAAACTATTATAAAATAAATTAAACATATATCTATAAATTAAATATAACAAACTTTATAAAATAAACATAAGTATCTATAAATTACTTTGTCATTTATAAAACAAACTTTATAAAATAAACATAAGTATCTATAAATTACTTTGTCACTTATATAACAAACTTTATAAAATAAACATAAGTATCTATAAATTACTTTGTCACTTATATAACAAACTGTATAAAATAAACATTTATAAAATAAACATAAGTATCTATAAATTACTTTGTCACTTATATAACAAACTGTAACAAACTGTATAAAATAAACATTTATAAAATAAACATAAGTATCTATAAATTACTTTGTCACTTATATAACAAACTTATAAAATAAAATAAGTATCATAAAAGTATATATAAATTACTTTATATTATCTATAAATTACTTATATAACAAACTTTATAAAATAAACATAAGTATCTATAAATTACTTTGTCACTTTATAAACAAACTTTATAAAATAAACATAAGTATCTATAAATTACTTTGTCACTTATATAACAAACTTTATAAAATAAACATAAGTATCTATAAATAAGTATCTATAAATTACTTTGTCACTTATATAAAAAACTTTATAAAATAAACATAAGTATCTATAAATTACTTTGTCACTTATATAACAAACTGTATAAAATAAACATAAGTATCTATAAATTACTTTGTCACTTATATAACAAACTTTATAAAATAAACATAAGTATCTATAAATTACTTTGTCACTTATATAACAAACTTTATAAAATAAACATAAGTATCTATAAATTACTTTGTCACTTATATAACAAACTTTATAAAATAAACATAAGTATCTATAAATTACTTTGTCACTTATATAACAAACTGTATAAAATAAACATTTATAAAATAAACATAAGTATCTATAAATTACTTTGTCACTTATATAACAAACTTTATAAAATAAACATAAGTATCTATAAATTACTTTGTCACTTATATAACAAACTTTATAAAATAAACATAAGTATCTATAAATTACTTTGTCACTTATATAACAAACTGTATAAAATAAACATTTATAAAATAAACATAAGTATCTATAAATTACTT